>NC_062524.1:6290671-6500671 GCF_022655615.1 Tachysurus fulvidraco | reverse complement strand
CCATTATTCATTTACTTGCTAATTTAAAATGAAGCTTTTAAATGTTTGAACAATGCTTTGATAGATTGAACAGAAAGAAATAAACAAGTTTTAATTGTTATTAAGCATGACAAGAGCAAATTGACTACCCGATGGTGGAAAAACCAAAAACAGCTTGACGTTCAGTAGATAGCTGGATACGTCTGTAGTGAATAACACGAGCTTATGATTTGAAGGTCTGAGTCTGTGGCTTGACTCCTCGAACACAGTCGACGCATTCACTTTTTGCTTAATGGAGAACGACGACCCAGTTGCACTGGCGTGAAAACAGCCAGGCGTGTTGTCAACGTCTAGATTTACGCTTCTCATCCCTGAACTACCCAAACCCACGCCACCCTCCTTCCCTCCCTGTCTTCCTCCCTCCCTCCTTAATGCTATCTCATGCATTCAGGTTTTCCACTCCTTTGCTTTGCTCTGGTTTTGGAAGTGTTGAGCTGTGCATATTTAACTTTCATCATGCAGGGCTTAAGCTCTCAGGCCTTCCATCTGCTCATCAAAACCTTTCACATCAAAGCGGGGCTCTGGTAGCGTTTTAAAGACTATTTGGTGGAATTTAGGTGCCCTGCAAACAATAATGATCAAAGTGGCGCACGTCCTTTCTTGGCCACTCCACATGCTCGGGCTGAGCCACTGTGGTTTCTGCGTCTAAATGTTCAAATAAATGGCTGAGCTAATGACTGTGATATTCATTCACTGCACTCTGACTAAGAAGCTTTAGGTATTTTCTTTTAGGTCCACGATGCTTATCCGATGCTGGATTTTCATCTCTCTCTGTCTCTCTCTCTCTCTCTCCCTCTCTCCGCCCACTCCGTTTCTTATCCTCAGCTTAATGTGACTGACCGAGCACATCTGCTTTTTTTCCTCCTCTCCTCTTTTCTCTATTCCTGTCTTTCAGCAAGCGCTGTGAAGACAAATCCTTGCCATGTGCTGCCTTAACGCCTGTCTGCGCCTCTTCTCTGGGATTTGGAGTGATTTTATGTCTTGATCTTCTCAGGGGTCTGTAAAATCTGTGCGCAAACGTTCGAGCTCGGCAAATCTTAGCTGACTTAGAAAGTTAGGATTTAACCAGTTTGTAATTTTACTTACACACATACACACACACACACACACACACACACACACACACACACACACACACACACACACACACACACACACACACACCGATATCTCCACATGAATTCTAATATCTAAGGGATGTGTGTATTCTAACACAAAAATCACACACAGGTGCAACCAGTGTATAGTGTTGAAAGAAGCATGCAGCCCTCAGGCTACAGCTAAAATTGCATTCACACGCATTTAACACACAGATGCTTTGATCCAAAGAAATTCACTCTTGAGCCAGAATTCATTCTAAGAATACACCTAAAAAGGGGAGTGTTACAAGCCTTAGGTAGCTCTGTTCTTTAAATTAGCCAGCAAGCCAAAAGCTGCGTCCCAAATGATGCACTACGCACTCTACGCTTACACTGTGCTCAATCTCGTGAACGTTGAAATTTTGTATGTTTTAAACTGTTGAAAAATAAATTACACAATGTGCCTGAACTCATTTAAAAAACGTTTGTAAGATAACA
Organism: Tachysurus fulvidraco; assembly: GCF_022655615.1. Taxonomy (NCBI): domain Eukaryota; kingdom Metazoa; phylum Chordata; class Actinopteri; order Siluriformes; family Bagridae; genus Tachysurus; species Tachysurus fulvidraco. The sequence continues at coordinate 6,499,055 of NC_062524.1, read as the reverse complement.
TTGTTTGTCTTGAACTATTTTCTCATCCAGCATCAGCTGGTAGCAACGTGAGCAAAGCTGTTGGCATCGAGTGCATTAAGTGTACACTTGTATTTCTTTCTTTATTTATTTTTTCCATTGAATAAGTGCATCATCCACGTGACGTGATGTGCACGTTTTTTCAGTGTGAACACAACATTCATAATATTTATACCACATCTAATGTCTAGGTTTATGAAATTTATAAAACCTGCTTTATACCTTAAAAGGACTGATTCTCAAGTTCTTTTTGAGGTGACATAATTTCCTGGTAACAGGAAATGTACCTATATTCCTATAATTTTTTTTTATATATATATATATATAAAAAAAATTATATATATATATAAAACTCTTCAGTCATTCAGTCTTCAGTCATTCAAGGACAAGTCAGCAACCACCAGCTTCATAAAGAACTAAACATGGCCCAATGTCAGAGCTAAACTTGATGTTATGGTTTCTTTAAGCAGCCAAACACGTTAGCAATAAACAGGTAAATGCAATAAAATGTAACACAATAAAACCTGTCAGGTGTCTCAGCGGCTGAATTGCGGTAAACTTCCAGCCATGACAAATTGTGTTTTGACGACAATCGGATCTGTCTGGCTGGAACGTTCTTGCCACATTTACTATAAGATAACATAAATCAATTTCAACAGTGCAATCAAAAACAACTTGGAAATGTTTTTATTTTCTGTCTAACCGTGCCTCAGCTTTCAAAACTACTAATCAAGAAGTCATTCTAACAAAACCCAAAAGAAGCCTTAAAAATTTGTAACTGCTAGTTTGCTAGCATAAGCCCTATTTGGGTTGGATTTGTTTAGTTTAGCAGTAAGATGCTTGTAATGTATGTTTTTTGTTGTACTCTAACAACGCTATCAGCTGACCCTCCTCCTGACCACCAGAGGGAACCCCTGGAAGACTGAGTAGTTCCGGGTTAGCTTACGCAGTTATGGACTCTTAAAGCCGTGTTTTCTACAGCTAAACGTGTATTGTTAGTTTATCTACATACTGAGCCATTCGACTGAGTTCTATTGCTTTCCTATGTTTTGACCCATGCCTTGCTTCTTGATTTTCCGCTGTTTGGTTTTTGGATCAATTTGGATTGTTTGCGCTGGTTCTTTAATAAAACCCCACTCATGGATTGTACACCACCTGCATCTGAATCTCCCTTAATAAATACTTTGCCATTGATGAATCCTTACTCACTGTGAGGTATACTGTACTTTGTGCACCAAACAGAGGCTTACCAAGTGTAATCCACCAAGTGTGCTCTCATAATTTCATAAAGATGTGTCCCTATAACTGCAACTGCTACAGCTGTGACAGAGCTGAATCTTCTGCCAACTATGCCTTCAAGTTCTGGATCTCTGGCTGCTCAATGCGGCTGTTATGACACCCTTATGGGAGGTTTTCCAAGAAGGCCTAAAACCAGCACTCCAGGCCGAGATGGCATATAAAAACAAAGACACATCCAAGATGGCACGTAAAGGCATGTCTTACAATTCACAATACTTACAATCACACTGGCCATCTGCCTGGATAATCTCCAATGTTAACTAACTCCAGTGTGTCTACTGTAGTTATTGCCAAGCACCTTGTACAGGGAAAACCCACTCCGGGCTACTCCTTCCACCCATGAGCCCTCAGCAGAATACTGATCTTCACAGAGAAGCAACAGCACCATACTGTATGTGCATGCAACTGTGTTTGTATTGTAGGACAATCACTGCAATGCCTGCCCTGAGAAGCCTGTATCATGTTAAGGCAGGTCTGACTTTCTGTCTGTTTAGTATTGCACTGCCCATTAAGCTGTGCTTTGCTAAATAAGTGTATTATCTATCAGCCTACTGGACTGCACTCACCATTATTCACAGACATCTAGTGGAGGAACTACAAATACCCACGGTTCCCTGTGCTGAACCCATGAAAAACATGGATATTCCATGATGGACCATCATCCTGGCGTTCAACAAACCACCACACTGGGCCGAAACTCATTTTGGTGGTCCACACTAAGCCGGGACGTAGCAAAGTAAGTTATGACTTGCGCTGCATGCACCTAAGTCACCTCAACAGCTGCATGACCAGGAAAATGGCAAAATTCCACAATGTATTCCAAACCTACAATCTCCCCAAGGACATTGTATCAGACTAGGGGTCCTAGTCTACCTCAAGCATATGGAGAATCTTATGTAAGCATATTGGAGTTAACATTAGCCTCTTATCTGGGAGTCATATGGTGTTGGAGGGTGCTCATGTGCAACTATAGAGGGCCATTTGGCACCGACACCTGCAGGGCTGATTGCCATAGATGACCCTACCTACCCTATTAACCCGGCCAGTATACCTTTGAAAAAAACCACATAAACTCAAATTGCCAAGCCGTGAGCTCAACCTCAGATACATAGGTCCCTTCAAAATCCTATGTCAAGTTAATCTATTGACATATTGGCTTCAATTTCTCCTCAGCTACCGCATCTTCACATGTTTCCATGTGTCACTCTTGAAACCCCCATACTGGCTCCAACGCAGGAAGCTCTCATTTCAACCCACTGCCTCCACTAGAAATCAAAGGCTCCCCAGGCTATTTGGTCAACACCCTCATGAACTCCCATCATAGACAAGGCTTACGCCCGTCATGGCCAAGGTTACCAACATAAGGAAAGATTGCTGGTAGATGGCCATGCCATCCTGTACCTGTAGCATGCATAGCACATGGGTGACATGCATGCTATAAATCTAAATACAGCAAAAAGAAGCAGATGATTTTGTTTTCCAATGCAAAGTGCATCTGTGTAGAAAATCACGGACATGAGTATTCTGGCTAAAAATGATCAGACGCTTGCCGAGTTCTAAGAAAAACACCAGGTAGACCTGTAATCTTCTTAAAGGACGATGGAGTAGAGATGGAAATAAAATACCAGAGGAACACGCGTTAAAAGCACATGATAATTTAATCCTGTCCGGATAAGGCTTAAGAGTGATTTGCTCACACAGTGAATGTCATGCTTGGCTCGAGTTGTTATTTGCTGTAGCAAAAATGAACATAAGCCTAATAGATTTAGATTGTGAAAGGCCTACACACCAGATGTCAAATTATTTGTGATGCGCTTGCACATTGACTGAGCGAATAAACTTTGAAACTTTTTGAAACTGCATTTTCCCCTGAATTAGTGCTATCTCCATGACCACCGCTGTGCAAAGGATGGTTTGACTAGTCACTAGCTTGTTGCAGTCACTAGAACAAATGATCTCCCACCTCTCGCTATAAAATAAAGGAACTGACAGACTTTTAAGACATTTCTGCTGTGTTAAATGTCATCCTGATTTCAGGTTGCTGTACAAAGGCATTAGTAGTCTAGTGGGAGTGATATAATAACAGTCGTGTAAACAAATGCAAGCAAACAAGCTTGTGAGGCCTGTGTTTGTCAGAGAGCAAAGAGAAAGAAGGAGGATGTGGCGGATGTGTGGGAAAGTCACTTCCTCTTTTTGTGCAGCGCGATATGGGGTCCAACTGGGGCTGTTGTGAGTGGGCCGTTTAGCCGAAGCGTTATTTGGGGCGAGCCAGACAGCAGCCGTCAAAACAGGAAAGGCAGGCAGCAGCTGCTGGAAAATGCACAGTGCCCAGACTTTTAACCTCAGGGCCTCACAATCAGCACTTCCTGTGGAGCACAGTGTCACTCCATTTCAGCGCAGTGACCACACGGCCAGCTCCTGTTCACTGCTCCACCTCAGCAAGCCAGCGCAAATCAAACGGCAGGTGTGACAGCAATAACAGCCAAACAAATTGGACACTAATTTTTGTCATACACATCTGCTGCACGATGCGTAAAGCGCATGACATGTGTTTACAGATACTGAAGATTAGTTTATTGGAGAAAATTAAAATTCAAACTCAAACTGTTTAAGATCTCTATCTAGACTGACATAAATCAATGAATGGTATGGTAGCAGTGATACAACTAGACAGTGTTCGACAGTTAACTTGTGATTTCTTTGTAAACAAATAATCTTGTTAAAGCAGGATTTTAATCAGTATTTGTGCTCTGAAATCTTGATCTGAGTCAGGAGACATGTTTAAATGTTTACAGCATCGTTATTAACTGTGCTATGCAGTTAAGTAGCTAACTAGCTATTCATGATATTAAATGAAGGGCCAAAAATCAAAAGACCCTTCTGATTTACAGTAGTTGTATGGCACTGGGGCTACTCGTAGATGTCAATACCATATCGTAAACATTGAATATTTAATGTTACAGTTCGATAGTCATGCCATATTTTTCTGATCATTTCTATTATGGTGACCAGAAATGCTGCTCTTGCATTCGCTAGCTCTTTGATTCATGTCCTGTCATGTAATTGTAATATGTTTGGACAACGTTTGCTTGGACTGTTTACTTCTAATTTCCACATCCAAAGGCATTTGGAAAGATCTAATCTATGGGTTGGAAAGAAATATCAGATGCAGCCTTTACTTCATCGACCTTCTGTACATTTTTATTGGTTGTGGTTTTTGTTCTTGGTCCTAAAAGATGACGAAAAAGAACTCAATTTAAGCTATTTGTAAGCAGGTAATAATATAATATGGATGCCACATCGTTTCTTAAGTTCATTCGTCTTTGAAAGAGAGATGGGGAAATTAGCAATGCTACATCGCTTATACTAACAAGCCTAAATAATGGCATAATCAGCTGTCTTTTAAGTCAGAAGACTTTCTGTCGATCCTCTCAACAGCTTTACTAATAATTGGATATGATGTAAAACTTTTATCTGAGAAGTCTTCTCCTTGTGCTAGCTTTCATCTGTTCTACCGTCATGTTCTGGGAGGTGTTGGTTTGGACGGATCTCTAAGGGGAGGGCTTGTTTTTGTCTGATTTTTGAGATTCAAATCTAGCATCGGGTTACTTTTAAGAAAATTGCTTAAAATCATTTCATTGGTTGTTCAGCTCTTTGTAGAAATGCAGATTACAGTAAAAGTACTGTACAATATATGGTATAATGTAATGCTAATATGTGTGTACATGCTTCTGTTAAGATCTCCAAGCATCTCAAACTCAGATTGGGAATAACACAAAGTATTGCTGTATAGTAAAAGCCTTGTGTTTGCCCCCTAGTGGAAAGACACGACTTCTAAGACGCTCAGTTAGACTTGCTTTAATGAGACTAATGTAAGGTACATAAGGAGAAAGAAAAAGGGAGAGTTTGTTCCTTCACACCTTTTCATCACAACTCTAGAAAATATTCATGACTCAAGACCGTCTGTTCATGACATATTGAGGAACCATCCATGGCTGCATCATCATTTGTGATTAATCATTTAATTGTGTATAAATTCCGCTTAACGATCTGGATAAACTTTGAAAACAAGGTGTATTTTTCTTTAAAAACCCAAAGGTCTGTGCTTCTCTGAATGAATAACAGGCTGTGTTTTAGCAGCGCAGGTGTTTCATATCACTCACACGATATGTTTTGAAGCAAGTGTTGGTGTGTAAACGAATATGCGATTGAACAGACCTCTGTAGGCAAGTCCCAGGGAAGCTGATTGGCTCCCGTCTGGAGGGGTCTCAGGAGGTCAAGTGGCAGGAAGTGAATGTTTGACCATGTGATCCAGACCATGGTTGTGTTTGAGTTCAACATGCTTCATAAAGAATGACAATTTTAAACCTCAAAATTGGAATAATCGGTTCCAGAAAAAAAGATCAGCGATTGGATTCGATTTTACGATAATCTCATTATTTTACACATTATATTTCTCATCATGCTACATCTCATTATCTGCAGTGTCAGTCGAGACATAGACTCCACAAGATCTCCGAAGGTGTGCTGTGGTACAGTATCTGGCACAAAGACGTTAGCAGCAGATCCTTTAAGTCCTGTAAATTGGCAGCTGGGATCTCCATGGATCAGACTTGTTTGTCCAGAATTTAGAGCCAAATCAACACCTTGAACTTTTTGGCATGTTCCTCAAAACGTCCTTGGAGAATTTGTGCAGTGTGGTAGGAAGCATTAGCCTGCTGAAAGAGACCACTGATATGAAGGTGTGTACAGTACTTGTTCTGCAACAATGATTAGCTAGGTAGCATGTGTCACATTTCATATGAATGACAGAACTGAAGGTTTCTCAGAAGAACATTGTCCAGAACATCGCGCTACCTCTGCCGGGTTGCCATCTTCCCATAGTGCATCCTGGTAATATCTCTTCCCAAGGTTTGTTGACATGATGCAAAAGAAAACATGATTCGTCAGACCAGGCCACCTTCATTCATTGCTACATGGTCCAGTTCTCATGCTCACATGCATGTCTCTTGTAGCCAATTGTGGTGGTAGACGGGAGCCAGCATGGACACTTTAGTGCTTGTCAAAGTCACTTAGAACTTCACACTCCATGTTTCTTGCTTCCAACACAATGCCTTCGAGAACTGACTGTTCTTGTGCTGCCTAATATATCCCACCCCTAAACAGGTGCCACAGTAAGGAGATAATCATTGTTATTCCCTTCAGCTGTCAGATGTACGAATGTTATGGCTGATTGGTGTATATTTAAAAAAAAAAAAAAAAAAAAAAAAATTGTTAACATTTCCATTGCAATTTTCAGATGAAAATTACAAACTGCTCCTTTAAAATATTTACACTGACTTAGCTCGTTCATTATATCGTTAAGCCAGTCCCTGATTGGTGCTTTTGTGGCAGTAATTGGTGTAATTTCTGCTAAAATGAAGACACACTATATACCAGATGAAGATGTACGTAAAGTGTTTACAGTAGTGACTATAGTGTGATTATCAGGCAGAGAAAAAAGCTCTGTAAAAAAAATGTACTGTATGTATGGGCTTAAAAACATACCTGCTGGGCCTTGGCTTGTATAATGTACTGTAGTAGCAGCCTTCCAGAAGCTGATGTAATCTCTATGGGTAAGTGTCATCACTCTTTATATTTCCCTGCTGCTTTCTTCACATCGTCTCATTTTTATTTTCTTCTTTAGGCATATACTGCTCAGACTAATCTCTCCCTTGCACATTTGCACACCAGTTATGATCATTATACTCAGTGCTTGTGCTTCACTCAGCCTTTTCTCTCACTCGGCTGCTCTCCCTCAGACAGATGATTACGACATGCAGTCTGGTCTGGAGCGCTATTTTCCCTCATCACACACACACACACACACACACACACACACACACACACACACACACACACACACACACACACACACACACAGGAGCGTCCCGACACCATCCTCACAGCTCATTGGCTGCTTCCCTGCGTGGAGTGACCCAGTAAACTCGCGGCTGAACCGTGCGTCTGTGTTCTCATTGGCTGTCTCTGAGCCACATGCACAGTCCAACAGATATATTCTCCTATCTACCAATTTCTTTCCACGCCTCTTTCCATCTCCATCGTCTTTGAGCTCTATCCGTTCTTTTCCATTGTGCAGAATCCAGCCTTTCGTAGTCTTTCATAAAGATGTGTTCACCAGAACAAAGACATTTCATGGATTTCTGTTCTCCTTTCTCACACTCTCTCTTCCACTTCCACTTTCCCATGGCTTCGCACCAGTTCATGGCCTCCATCCTCACATTGTAAACTCCTATTGTTTGTGTTTCTATACAAAACGTGGGAGAGAGGAATTGAGGAAATAGGCTATTTTGAAATGCTGACGGAGACAGTGATGATTATTTTATACACTGGTTACAAATCTGAACCTGGAAATGTAAATCAGTAGTTTTATGCTCCAGCTTTCTTGTTTATTTTAAGCCCACATTGAAGAATCTAATGACGGCAGGACCTCTCCGTGATCTGTCTCTTCCGTGTAGCGCCATCATCATTTCCCCTCTGAGCACAACATTTTTTTCCCCTGTTGTCCTTTTTTTCTCCTACACACTCTGCCAAACATCCTGCCACACTTTTCTACCCACCCTACTCCATATTTTCCAATATTTTCTATGATCTCAAATATGTACACTCTTTACCATACTATATAATTAGCATCATTTTCTGGACCATGCTTTTCTTTAGATTTCTTTTCAATTTTATACTCCTTCCCATACACTCTCTCCCTACCATCGTCTTCTCCTCCTGACTTTCCTACTCCATCTCCTCCATTCTCCATATTGTCCTCTATATCCTATCTTCTTCCAAATTTCTGTTCTTTTTAATCCTAAACATCCATCCATGATTCTTCTCACAGATGAGCTTGAACGATCTTCTATATATTTCCCTCTTTTCTGCACACTATCATACTCCATCATTTTATCTGTCATACTAACCTTCAAACTTGGCTACATGTTAACTTTGGCCCTCCCTTTAGAGAAGGTTTATAGGTTTATTCCTCTATACTCTACACTCACACATCTATCCCTCCTAGACTCTACTCCAAGCCGAATTTTCCACCTATGATCCCATATTTACCTAATTCCATTTGTTTTCTCCTGTTTACTCCCACACTTATCCCTCAAAGTTTCTCTACCCACCGTCTTTGCATCTCTGCTTTGATACTCTGATACTTATTCCTCCTGGACCTTCTTACAAGCTCTCAAACCCCCTTTTATTTCCTCTCTACTCACTTACACAATACTCCCATACTTACACCTTCTCAACTCTGCTCCAAGCTCTCACTTCCTCTTCACTCTATACTCTCATACATACCCCTCCAAGACTCCTAGTCCTCCTACCATCTGTTATTTATTCTTTTCTTGATGAACCCATGTTTACTCCGAAACACTCCTCCATGCTTTGCTATCTCACAAGCTCTCCATTTTTCCTCAGCTCTCTATAATGTCTTTACGCTAAACATTCTCCATATTTTCTCTATGCTCCATACTCTCAACCAATCCCCATGTCTCATTTTCCCAACAGTCTGATATGTGAATTTATGTATATATACTCTCTCTATATATGCTCTCCTCCATACTTTACCCTCTTACACTGTCTCTCTACCCTCCTCCAGGACACGTTTTCCACCGAGTCCTACGCCACACTTTCATCTTTAGTTCCTTCCATCCGTTCTCCAAACTTTCTTCCCTCTATCCGCTACGCCACACTCTCTACACTGTTCTTTTGATACAGAGTTATTTCTTCTCACTCCCCCCTTCACATCCATCTTCCCAAACCGCTGCCGCTTTACAGCCCTCGTAAAACACACACCCTGCTGCAGTTCCGCACCGAGGCCTATTACAGCGTAATAAACACAAAGGCTCATGTTAACATACACATGCTCTTTAACACTCTTTAGCATAAACACAGGCATGCTCTGTCATTCTCACATGCACACACACACACACACACACACACACACACACACACACACACACACACACACACACACACACACACACACACACACACACACACACACTGACTTTAGATCCAGTCAGCTGCTAGTCTCTTCTGTCTGAGTGTGTGTGAAGTCTTCCTGTTCTTTCTCAGGTGTCTTATGCGTCTCAGTTCTGAGTGTGAAAAAGCTGTGCAGAGCTTTCTATTTCCAGCCCAGAGTCATTCAGATCTCGGAGAAAGAGTGGGAACATTCCTGTCGAGAGCTGAACCTGAAGCTGAAGCTGCATTCCAAGGAAAAAAAAACTGAAGGGAATATGGAAATGTTGAAGAGGTGTTTACTTGGAAGTGAAACATCGTTGCTCCATCGTTACAGGAAGACAAATTCAGTTCCTCTCGATATGAAATACATACTTGCGATATTTAAATATTTATAGGCGTAAAATAGTGCCTGGAAGATGATCCAAAATAATTATTCTCTCATATCCCCTTGAGCTTTTTTTTTTTTTTTACTCTGTAAAAGTACGACTAGGAAAGAGTTGTCAAATACACTAATAACTTCATATTCATTTTAGTTGGTAAAAATCTACAGGAGACGAAAACTCCGGCTCGGCGGATCGCCGCTTAGCGACGGATCTCCTACCGATCTGATTCGTTCGTATCTTCTGTGACGAACGACGTGAACGAGTCTCATTATGATACTGTGGCAGGAGTGTGACTGACTAAGAGATGGAGAGAAAGTGATAGAGAATAAAATCAGCAAGTCATTTGTAACACTTTCACCTTGTTACTACGAAATGGAAATAACTCCATGGTACCATTCCTAAAAATGATTTCTCGTGTTTGTTAGAGAAACTCATACATTTCCGTGATGAAGAAATTCATTTCTGGTATTGGATGGGAAGTCAATCTTCCAGCCCGCCCGGCCTCGTTCCCTGCAGCCTTCTCAATCACCACTGACATCATCCTCATACCGTCACAGACCTGCGGATTATTCTCACATGTGTCCTTCCAGCTCCCAACAGGCCTGCTGCCTTTCTCGGCGAATCATCTTTTCGCACGTTGATGCCACATTTGCCTGTTGAGAAATAGCACCTATCTGTCCATCTTCTCAGTCGCGAATGAACAGGGCTAATAATAGTCAGGGAGCTTTTGGTCAGATGGAAATGAGAGCTGCTAGTCCTCTGGGATGCGCTGACATCGCCGTCATTCTTCTCGTATTGTGTTGCTGCATGCAGAGGCTGACATGCATTTGTTTTGAGACAAATACACCAGTGCATGAGTATGTTTTCTGCTCTTTTAGGGTCAGAGGAATGGTGTGTTCACAGTAATTTACTGAATTTTTCTCAGGTCAAAGAGAGCTCTTATTGAGTGCATGTACATGCACAGCAATTTTATAGGATGCCACCAAATTCTATTTAAAAAGTGTTTCATTCTTTCCTTGTCCGGTCATGATTATTTATATTTATATATTATTTATATCTGCTCCTTTTAATTGAATTCTAAAAATCAGGATTTTTAAATAATAATAATAATAATAATAATAATAATAATAATAATAATAATAATAATAATAATAATAATAATAATAATAATAATAATAATATTTTAGCAAAAAACAAACAATGGATATGTGTTTATTTCTAACCTTGCCTATGTTGTCTGCCTGCAAAGGTCATGGTAGTTAAATTGGCATATTAACAAAGGGAAAACAAACAAAAATAAAAAGTCGGTCTGTCAAACAATGTCTACAACCACACTGGTTAAATGTTAATTCCTCACATGGTGGATGTCACAGTTCACAGGATAGTGATGTGCCAGAGCAAAATGGAGAACAGCACAATCGGTTTATTTTGGCCAACAGAACAGAAGTGAAGGAGTGATTGATTTACTGCACTGATGAGACCCAGGCTGCTGTGGACAGTTCTGATATGTTTCAGTGAAATTGAAAGCTTTAAATGGAAGTTTTTCCCTTTTACTTTAAAGGGTCAGAGGTGTAAGAATGATCAAATGTGGCATGTAATAACTGGATTTGAAATGATGAATGAATTTCTGAGATGCATGAAGAAGAAAATACACAGGTTTAAGTCCAGTGGTTTAGAGGTTAGCGCATTTGTCTAACACCTCCAGTGTTGGGGGTTTCATTCCCATCTCTACTCTGTTTGGCGTTTGAATGTTATTCCGGGTGTTTCAGGGGTTTCCTCTTGGTATTACGCTTTACTCCCCCTGTCCAAAGACATGATGTTGTCTGAATTGCATCCCTAAACTGTCCATAAAGTGTGTGTGCATGTGCTCTGAGATGGGTTGTGAGAAAAAAACAGACATCTCTGAATCCCTGAAATACTTATAATTACATTTACATTTAGGCATTTGACAGATAATTTTATCCGGCCTGACGTGCCTTAAATGTAAATGACACTTTCCCAGAAATATTTCTTAGCTCGCATGTGTCATACGTTAAAGGGTTAAATTGGCCTGGAGCACAGAGAGTAGTTACCCTGAACAGCAAAAGGAAACACAGACAGCTACAGGATGTGATAGAATTGCAAATCATAGCTTGACATAATGGTGAGAACGATAATGATAATGTAATACAGTTCCACACTGCTTTACTGTATAAAGAAATGCTATCATTCATAATATGGAAAATTGTATTCCTTCACTCTAGGAAGCTGATAACTCCTGAGTGGGTGGACGTTTAAGCAAATTGTGTTGTCTATTGTGGTGTTTTGCTAGCTTAAAGTCTTTTTCGTGTGTCTTTAAAAAAAAAAAAAAAAAAAAAAAAAGATCTTAATGTTGCCAGAAAAAAAAAAAAAAAAAAACGAATTTTGAAGACTTAACATGTAACCACTGCTTAGTGAAATGAAGCCTTTTAACCAAAAATTTACAGGAATAATAATAATTGCACACTGGTTTTAGGTTTTCAGGTTTCAAAGAAAACAAACAAACAAACAAACAAACAAACAAACAAATAAATGTATTTATTTGTTTGTTTATTTATTTATTTTATTTGAACTAATAAAAACTATTTCAGGTTTTCAGGTTTCAAAGAAAATACATAAACTATTTATTTATTTATTTATTTATTTATTTATTTATTTATTTATTTATTGAATGAATGAATGAATGAGTGAATAAATGAATGAATGAGCCAAATTAATGGAAGAAGAAGCTAGCCAAAGACCTAATAAATAAACAAACAAACAAATCACCAGCTTTTAGGGTTGACTTTGATTGTGGTAAACAAACAAGCATTTTTTTTTTTTTGGTCAGTAGATTCAAAACTGGACCCAGGTCTGAACACACACACACTCTCTCTCTCTCTCTCTCTCTCTCTCTCTCTCTCTCTCTCTCTCTCTCTCTCTCTCTCTCTCTCTCTCTCTAATCTTTTCAACAACTACTCCTTTGCTGTTCCCAGATGTTTCATGTACACTTTGGCAGGTAGTGTAACAGTCTGTCATCTCTGTGACCATCTGAAGGCACTGACTTGTTCTGCTGCCATGCTTCAGCTCCGTTTCTCCCCTTAGAAGGAAGAGTCACTGCAAATCAGTTCCTGACTGATCACCTGATGATGAATTATTTCTCTCCTGATGGGTGTGGCATCGTCCAGAATGACTCCGCCTCCTTCCACAAGGCATGAGGGCTCACAGAATGGTTTGATGAGGAGGAAAATGATATCAATCATATGTTAAAACCGGAATTCTGGAACTTAGCTCGGTGCTGTGTGAAATCCACAGAGCACATGCTGCCTTCAGAGACACAGTCAGGTTAAAAAAGATGAACTAACGGCAAACGAGTACTCAGGGTCAACTGGCTTCATTTAGCTTTAAGTCTATGCCAAAGAATTAGGTTATAGGGAAGTCCTGAAGGATGTCCTATAGGGAGCAACAACAACTGGCTTTGGGGACAGGATTTCACGACAGGACATTTGTACAGATTCTCAAATCTCAGGCAATTTCAGTTTACATTCATTGGAATATTGCAGAGGAGTGGAACATCAGCAAATTGAATGTGTGTGTGTGTGTGTGTGTGTGTGTGTGTGTGTGTGTGTGTGTGTGTGTGTGTGTGTGTGTGTGTGTGTGTGTGGCTTACTATCTTCATGCTGAATTTATCTCCAGAGCTCCTGAGGATGTCTGACGGTTAGCTGGAAGTAGTGTGCATAAAACCTCTTTGGGAGCCTGTGTGTGTATGTGTGTGTGTGTGTGTGTGTGTGTGTGTGTGTGTGTGTGTGTGTGTGTGTGTGTGTGTGTGTGTGTGTGTGTGTGTGTGTGTGTGTGTGCGCGCGATCGTGTTTGTGTGCGTGCTGTTGATGATTAGCTGGAAGTAGGTTTTTTTTTAAAGCCCATCTTGGAAAGTGCGTGTGGGAACTTTAAACCTTCTCAGCTGTGTGTTTGTGGGAAGAGGAGATGGAATAAACCTTGCCTGCGAGGCAGATCTGGCTGGCAAGTTGATTGTCCACGGGAGCCTTAATGTTGAGTCAAAGAAAGCAAATTAGAAATGCATCTTAGTGAAAGCTAATCCTGACAGACAGCTGGCAGATTTTGACAATATTTTGGGAAGTGGATAAAGAATAGATATAGCACGCCAGCGTCATCTGACCCCGATGTGTTACATCTTATTTATCAGTGCAGGTCATGACACACTGAAGATTTGCTCAGAGAAATGCTTTTAGATTTATTACAGTACATGCTTTTAATTAGCACCAAAATAGCATCAAACTGCATAATCCTCTAGAGTACTTCTTCAGTTTTATTTACAGACTTTCAACATGTGTTGGTGTTTCTGAATAAGAGTGTTGTTTGATGAGCAATTCTGCAGATCTGAAGTACAAGGAAAACATCTGAAAACTGCTGTCCAAGATTCAAATAGAATTCATCTCATCTCACTCACTCTCTACTCTGTCTCTCTCTCTCTCTGTCCATCTCTCTCTCGATCTTTGTCTCTCTCTCTCTCTCTCTCTCTCTCTCTCTCTCTCTCTCTCTCTCTCTCTCTCTCTCTATCTATCTGCCTGTCACTTTCTCTATACTTTCTCTCTCTCATGTTGTCTCTCTCTCTCTCCCTTCCTCTCTGTCTGTCTGTGTCTCTCTGTCCATCTCTCTATCAGTCTTTGGCTCTCTGTGTCTCTCTCTCTCTATCTATCTGTCTGTCTTTCTTTGTCTCTCTCAGTCTGTCTGTCTGTCTGTCTGTCTCTCTGTCTCTGTCTCTCTCTCTCTCTCTCTCTCTCTCTCTCTCTCTTCAGTACTGTATGTCTCTCCCTCCTGCTCTCCCTCCCTGCTCCCTGTCCATCTGTCTGTCCGTCTGTCCGTCTGTCCGTCTGTCCGTCTGTCCGTCTGACCCCCCCCCCCAGCACTTTCCAGGCTCCTTTCTGATCTGTAAGCTCAGATGATCTCTCATCACACAGCAGCTTTTCTCAGCATGGAGTCTGACCTTCAAAAGAACATTGGCTCATTCATCTCAAGCTTTCACATAAACAATAAGAAAGTACATGTAACTGTTAGCATTTAGTTATTGAACGAGTCTCTAGTGTCAGTGCCTTAAAACCTGACAGTAAGTTTTGTTCCAGTGAAGAATTGTCAGGACCAAGGTCATTTAAAGCTGCTGTTGTTTTGGTGTTTTATTCATTTAAAGATATGACAAAGAGAGGCAGATGAAAGAAAAACAATTCTAAGATGCTACAACAGAAATGATAACAGGGACAAGAACTAAATAACATGGATTTTCCATAATATAAAATGTAACTAGAAAAAGATAAAAAGTTCTTCTTTAATAACTAAAAATTGTGGAATGCTGTTATGTAAGAAGATTAAGGCTCTTTGTGGGACAAATCGAGGACAACGTTTACAAAGATTGATAATAATACAATGGAAGAATTTTAAAATGTAACCTTTACAACAGGTACATAAATATAACACACACACACACACACACACACACACACACACACACACACACACACACACACACACACACACACACACACACACACACACACACACACACACACACACACAGCAACAACAACAACAAAAAAAAAACTGCTTTATTGATAAAATAAAAATTTCGGGACACACTAAATTTCCTTTAATCAGCTCCTCAATGTTCTCAAGCAAATAACTTTTAAGCAAATACGAGTGCAAGAGTGCAGTTATACTGAATATGGACACGGCTGTGATTTAGCTGTAAACACGAGGTCGCAGGGTAAATGCTATAGGAAACCACGTCTGTTTCAGTACAGCAGCACGATTGAAATGACTTTTATAAACAGGAAATGGATATAGAGTGAGTTATATTTCAGACACAATCTCTACTCTACTCAAATATTCTGTTTCTTTCTCTCGGCTAGCAGAAATAGATCCCAAACAAACTTGCCTAGCTAGCTGACATTGATTTATTACAATCCTGTCGTATGTGCTTCCGGTGAAATCGGCTTCATGTCTTTCTTTTCATCTTCATCTGATCAGCTTTTATATTTTGAGCCAAGTCAGGAAAACATATACGTTGCGGTGTTCACTGATGATGTCACCGACTGTACATGAGCAACGTTTTCAGTGAATTGATGCTAGAATTTGATTTGTAGAGAGGAGTGATACTCAGGTTTTAGTATAACAGGGGGTTATACCAAATATCAGAACTCTTAGAAAGCAATTTGTCCAATCAGAAGAGTGATTGAAAAAAACCCCAAAATGAACTATTTTGACTAAGGCATTGATTGAAGTGATAAATCGATTTTCATAATAACTGAATTCTTATGTTATTGACTGAAAGGATGTGGAGGAACTCCGGTTTCCTCCCCTGGAAAGTCTCTGGAAAATTGTTCGTAGTGTGTGAGTGTGTGAGTGAATTAGAGTGTGTGTGTCTGCCCTGCGATGGGTTGGCACTCCGTCCAGGGTGTATCCTGCCTTGATGCCCGAGGACGTCTGAGATAGGCACAGGCTCCCTGTGACCCGAGATAGTTCGGATAAGCGGTAGAAAATGAATGAGTGAGTGAGGATGTGGAGGACTAGAAGGATTCATCTTATATCTTATGTAACTGAAATGATGCCTTAAAAAATGTTTGGTTTTTGTACTTGTGTTATTTTGAGTTTCTATGAGGCTCTGAATTTTCTACAGGTTCATTATAAGACTGAATAATTGGAGCAGGAATGGCTCATTTTTTATTTCCTAACTAATAAACTGTCTTCTTCGAGGCACTTCCTAAACTAATAAACTACTGAAACTGCTCAATGAATAGTGTCAATGACCACTGCAATGCAAATGGTGGTGTTCTTTACAGCTTAGTAGCTCCCAAAACTGAGACCTAGAGGCATCTTTCTTTCATTTTAGGTGTAAAAATGTCTTAAAATAAGTAATGAAACTGATTAATTTCATATAGCATATTGGGATTCTGAGTGTGGTGCCAGAGTTAGACTTTAGCACTGAATACAGATCTAGAGCTCGTCTGTGGATTTGTTGGTGTTCAATTCATTTCAATTCGGATTTATTTATATAGTGAAGAAATCTGGATGTAGGTTTCGTACATATCCCGTATACACTGGTGTACTGTACGGTATGTTTAGTATCAGCTTATTATTATTATGGCCATATTTGGACTCAGAGACTTAAGTCATGGATTTAAATCCAGACATTACATCAATATTTACTCTGAAAAAGTCATGTGAATTTAGAGTTGATTTTTTTTTTTTTGGGTGCCTCATCCAAATTATGCAAATTACCCCATGTTTATTTCACCTCAGATGGTAACTCAGCTCTGAATATATAGTAGGGCCAAATTCCTGGAATGCAGCACAGGACAGTTTTTTTTGGGTTACACCATTTTTCTAGTGTGATTTAGCAGAGCTGTTACTACGTCTACTTCACCAGCATGTTAATATATACAGTATATGTACACGTTCTCCATTCTGTAGTTCTGGACTATTACTACATGTAAGATCATACATACCTGAAAGTTCAGGGTCTTGCTCAGGGGCCCGACAGTGGCAACTTGGTGGCTCTGAGATTTAAAACTCAAAACCACTGAGCTGCGACTGCCATATCATTATTTGTTAACTTCCAGTTATATTTCACTTATATATAATTGTCAGGACTCAGCCCGGACTTTTGGCCATGTGCCTTTGTTTACGTTCCTCGTCACGTGTCTGCCCCGCCTTCGTCTGCTCCTCCCTGTCTCCACAGCTATTCCTAATCGTCTCTCTTTGTCTTTTGTATTTAAGTGAGCCGTGTTGCCGATGGCAGCGTGGAATCATTAGTTTCGGTTGTTAAGTGTCGTCATTTGTATTGTTTTAGTTATCGTCTTTTACTGTGTTGTCTTTATTATTTATTAAACCCCTTTCGTTTGAAGCTATCCTGTGTACGGGTCTGTCTCCTTCCTTCCTGGTTGTAACAATAATCTATATAACTATACGCGTATGTGTACTTTATATAACTGTACTTGTGTGTTTCTCTAAAATCCCTGAGCTCACAACCTTTTACTCACTAATACAGAACCTTAACCTGAGCTACCATCTGCCCCATTAACCTTCACAAAGACCCCAGTGTTGGGATCTTTAAGTCATGACCCTGAGATTAAAAGTGTGAGCCGGACAAATTTCCTACACTTCAAAAGTAAATGCTGTGTAATAACAACAAGGATACGCTTATAAGAGCTAATGCCCTTTGTGTTTGTGTAACCGAGGACTGTAAGTGAGTCTGACCTCGACATTAGGTTAGATTAGCAGTAGCAAGGCTTGGTGATCAGGGATCTTTAATTGTATTAGTCGGTCAACAGATGTTCTGCTCATTAGAGGAGTAAAAGGTGGGAGCAATGCCAAGCTTCATCTACAGCGCTACGATAAATAAAGCCATGTATGAACATAGAAGCTGACTTTACATCAGCGCTCTGCCCCAAGGCCCGTCTAGATTAAAGGTCATGGTATGACCTGTCCAGG
Source organism: Tachysurus fulvidraco (assembly GCF_022655615.1). Classification (NCBI taxonomy): domain Eukaryota; kingdom Metazoa; phylum Chordata; class Actinopteri; order Siluriformes; family Bagridae; genus Tachysurus; species Tachysurus fulvidraco. Next base: position 6,480,840 of record NC_062524.1, on the reverse strand, counting down.
ACACACTGTGATATGTCTTTCTATTTTAGTCCAAGTGATGCATTTGACTAAGGACATCACGGAAAGGAAAGAGCAAGATGTACTGAAAGGAGGCTTGTGTTTTTAAGCTTTACTGTGTGAACATCTATCTGTGGAAAGCTGTAGGAGGAGAGGATGTGAGAATGGGAGGAGGAGAAGAAAAAACATGGATGAGAAGCAGAGTGAGAGAAAGAAAAGGGAGGTGGAGTCGGAACCTGGTGGCGGTTTGATCAGCAAATCAGCTTAAGTCTCTCCTTCATCAGAAGCAGAGCTGAGAGAGGAAGCAGACTCTACAGAGGAATAAACACAGTTTGAAGTGGTTTAGCCAGGCCTGCTAATCTGAAAAATCCCCAACTATTTAAAGGGGCACTGTTAGGCGTTTCATTTGTTCCCATAACTCTTCTTTTTTTTTTTCAGTAAAGGACACAGCAGTGTTTCCGGCTGCATCGACATACTTATCTTACTGTACCTACTTGTTTTTTATCTTGAAAATGAGATGATTATGAGTGCAAAAGGAAACTCATTAGGATTTTTATCTTCATTTACTCACACTAATGATGCTGGAAAACACATTCCTCTTTTAACTTTCTCCATACATGAGATGTGGAGGAATTCTGAATTTCCTGTCTTTACAATGAGCAGTTTGTATTGTATTCTACGCTAAGCCCTCAGCATGGGATTACAAGCCTAGGAAGTGGACATGACTGATTGCAGTTTGAGTGTGAACAGTGATTTGGGACACAATGCCAACCTCAGAGCTCCAGGAGAGTAAAAAAAAAAAAAAAAGGCACTGGTTTTATCTGAATATCTTCTCAGTGCTGACATCAGAGGAAGAACCTTGGACTCTGCTGCTTATATATATATATATACAATATACAGGAAGACAAACGGTATTCTGGCCTACTTCCCATGACACACTGTGCATAGCGGTCACTCTTTATTTCTACTCTTGTGTAAGGTATTGTTACTCAGTGTCTATAGGAGTACATCCTCGGATGAGTAAGAGCCTTGTGTTTGTTAACTCAAGGCTTGCTGTATCACTTGACACATTGTTAAGACACATTTTTTTCTCCGACTGGCCACATTCACTGAGAATAACTGTCTTATTCAAGGCATCTTTAAAGGCAGCATGTGTATCGTTCTTTACATTGTACGTTAGTTCAGGTCGTAGTGTAAGCTATTATACACCTATACACATTTCCCTACACTCTCTCAGATGTAACGCTTTACTTTTCTTGTTGCTGGAGTTGTACAAGCAAGGCACATGCTGTTAGTTTCAAACCTTTTGTCAATTAGAGCTTAGAGTAAATGTACAGTACAGAAAAACAGCGGTGGTCCTCAATGTCCTGTGTACATTCAATTAAGGTTTATAGATACATTCTTACAAACATGATGTCACCATTATAGTGTTTTGTTCCATTTATTAATTTGTGTGTGTTTGTTTGTGTGTGTTTGTGTGTGTGTGTGTGTGTGTGTGTGTGTGTGTGTGTGTGTGTGTGTGTGTGTGTGTGTGTGTGTGTGTGTGTGTGTGTGTGAGAGAGAGAGAGAGAGAAAGAGAGAAAGAGAGAGAGAGAGAGAGAGAGAGAGAGAGATTGATTATGACTGGTGTTGTTTATTGTAAGTGTTTGTTGCCTTTTTGGATTAATTTATCATGTGTAATGTTGCTCCCATTTAAAACTGTTCGGCTCAAGCCCAGACATTTTGAGGGTCATGATTGAGGACAATGTCCCGTCCAGAGACAAGCTGTTTCGTGTTGAGGTTTTGTTCAAACCGACCATCGAAAATACCCTCGCTAATGTTTTTTTTTTTTTTTCATTGGTTGTTGCTTTAAATCTTACCCAGACAGTGCTATTTTCTGATTGGCTATTGTGTAGCCTCTTTTTTTTATTGGCTGATAAGTGTCAGGTTCCATAGAGACAGCGGTGCGGACTGATACATTTTGGGTGCTGAGGCTTATTAAATATATGATAAATAGTCAAAAAGTTTATCTGCATGAGAAATAAAGACAGAAATACGTGAATGTCACTCTCAATGCGTGAGTCTTGACAGTCCTGCAGTTGTAATGATGCGTCACTAGATGTAGTAGCTCAGTAGCTAAGGTATTGGACTACTGATAAGAAGGCTGTGAGTTTGAATCCTAGGTCCACCAAGCTGCCACTGCTGGGCACCTGATCAATGCATTTAACCCTCAATTGCTCAGTTGTTTAAAAAAAAGGTGAGAAACTAATTCGCTCTGGATAAGGGCGTCTGCCAAGTGCTTTAAATGTAAAAGATATTTAGCTCTAGTTGTACTTTTCACTTGTTCATTTGTTGGAATGTCTGCAAAATCAATTATTTTTAGCATCTATATACATTTTTGTCCTTTATCGTCCTTGTTTTTCTTTCTCTTTAAATGAATGACAAAGAAACAGGATGTCATGTTTCCAGGAAACCAGAAAGTATATGAAAAAAGTCCATGGTTCTGAAAAACGTCCACGGTCTTGTGGAAAGTCCACGGTTCTGAAAAACATCCATGGTCCTGTGAAAAGTCTACAGTTCTGAGCAAAGTCCATGGTCCTGAAAAAAAGTCCTCGGTCCTGAAGAATTTCCTGTGTTTGGAAAATTTACCTCCAACAAAATTCTGACACTGGAGACTCCTTCCATAGATGTTCTGTAAAAATTAAAAACTTGGTACAGAAAGCATTCGCGTATCAATCATCTTGGTCAGTGACAGCTCGTTTATGAATGTGTTATTCTCAGGCTAGGTGACTTGTCTGCTATACAAGGCTCTAACTCACAAACACAAACACCAAGCTTGTATCCTCTTGACCTTGCCCCATTCCTTTGTTTTTTTTTTCCCTTTCTTTTTTATGTAAATTGTCCCGCTCTGTAGTGCAATAACTGTAATACTATTAACACCTTTAGTTTTTAAATAGGATGATAACAATCTTATCAAATTCATACGATTTGTGATGTGATTAAACATGACATGAATAAATTGCAATGTTATATATGATATATGATACTTTAGTATGTTGAAAGTTTATTTTTTAATTTTATTAAAGGGGAAGTCGTGGCCTAATAGTTAGAGAGTCTGACTCCTAACCCTAAGGTTGGTGGTTTGAGTCTCGGGCTGGCCATGACCCGAGGTACCCTTGAGCAAGGCACCAAACCCCCCAACTGCTCCAGAGCCACAGCATAAATGGCTGCCAACTGCTCTGGGTGTGTGTTCACGGTGTGTGTGTTCACTGCTGTATGTGTCACCGTACTTAGTCATATGTCACATCACTTACACCAGGGATCAGTTTTGCTGCGTGACTACTCCAGGGAACATGGTTCAATCCTGAGTTGCTTTCTTTGTCTACACTTATTTTTTTAAACTACAGTATAGCATGCAAACAAAAGCTTGTTAATTGTTCACAAACTTGCTCATTTCTGTATAATCTGCTAAAACTTGAGAAACCCAAGCATTAAAGAGCTCCTAAGCACTTCATAACTCGGGCTGTAGTGTTTGTATTATAGCACACAACATGCTTCCTCCTGTATCTGACAGTCATGAGGGTGCAATGTAATTTACCCGGCGTGACTTAACCAGGCCTGCATGCCATGCTCTATTGAACATTGTCGCTTTGCCTCCACATCTTTCTTTCTGCAATTCAGACTCCAGAAAAGAGCCATATTAAGAGTCAGATCAGCTTTCCTCAGACCATGACGAGCCATTTAATGATAAGGGCAAATATGATGGAAAACTCCCAAAAGCCTGAGGGTGAATGTTTGGGTTTGGGTGGGTCCAGAAACGTAGGATTATAAACCATATATTTCTATGATTACATATGTAATATTTTTATTCCTTTCTTAAATACTTGGTTATAATATAATGCTTATAATCTGTCGCACGCGTGTTTCACGAGTCGAACATTCCTTAATCCAAACCGAGTAAGTGTTTTTTTAAAAAAAAAAAAAAAAAAAGATCTCAGCATCTTATTTGAAGCTCAGATCGATCCTTTATATTCCCTGTCGAATAAACCTTTCGTTCACAGCCACAGTATGCACTATATTTACTCACACATGCCATAATTAAACTCAAGCTTTGGGATTTAAACACTGTTGACTTCCTCTCACCCTTGCATTCCCAATCGCTATGTTAATGGTTGTTTCCCTTGGGTCCATAATTCATGTGCTTTCTGGCTTATTTCTCTTGCTGCACTGCTCCAGTGAGTTGAAGCAGCAAATCGCTCGGCTTATGTTTACGAACTCGGCAGCCAAACCCTCCTCATTAGAGCGCTACACTCTACTTAAACGTTATGGAAGCAGTTCTCACATATTCTAGTGCCTCTCTCTCATTCTCTCTCTTCTTCTCTGTCTTTTTCTCTGTCTTTTTCTTTTCTAACCACATTCATGCTGATATGTCATTTGGAAACCTTCCTCCTGCATGGATCATTATGCAATTTGAGGTTTGTAATTGCTGTAATTATGTAGGGACTGGGGCTCTTTTTGCTGGCTTTTATGGAAATGGGAGGGTGAGTCTAGTTGTTTAGCCCTTCCCATGAGTATTTCAAAGCTAAACGACATGTCTTGGCTGTCTAGACTGAATCATGAAGCGTGATGTTGCACTCTCTCTGTCTTGTTATATTTACAACCATATTATTTTCCTTATATACAGTGGAAAAGTATGAGGCAAGTACAAGCATGTAGGCAGGTGAGCAAACAAGGAAAAGATTCAATTTCATATACTGATCCTATCTAATTCCCCACCCGACGTCAGTGTATTTATCATTAATTAAACGAGACGTTACGTGAGAAACTGAGTTAGACTACTTGAGGTGTGGAATCGTACTGTATAAGCGTGAACAGGACTTTTTGGTGTACAGTAAATGCCAGTGTGTATGTGTATGTGCATGCCAGTGTTGTTCAGCAGCTCCTACTTGCTCATACAGCGAGAGGTGATTACAGTCAAGCAGTCACACCAGACCCTGGCGGCTAAATCAAGGTACTCGATTTCAGTGTTGACATAGCAACAGGGCTAAAAATTGTCAATGAGCATTCACTGATTTTTGATGTTTGTCAATGGCTATCTTGCTCAATGTGTGTTTTGTAATTGGAAGCACCATGTGCATACCTCAAGACTATGACAATGACAATGACAATCACAATTTATTTATATAACACGAATAGCACAACTTCCGTCGACCAATGTGCTTTCCATTAGGTCATTACTATTTCCACTAATCAAGAGGAGAATTATTTTGCAGTATGAGATCAAGTTAAGTATGAGATTGAGATTCTGTAAAGGTCATTCGAGTATAAGAGCCGTTCTGAACGGTTCGGATTCAACCCGGCGAAGGAGAAGTGGCTTGTTCAATTACAAACAAATGGAAGTCAGAAGATTAGCGTAAAAGATGGTTATAACGAGGCTGCGAGCTTAACCTTAACTTTTTTAATTAAAACATTTTAATCTCATGTTGATAAGATCTTGGTGGTATGAACAAGGTTTCATCAAAACACTTAAATATTTGTTTTTCTTTCAAGAGATCCGTCCTTGAGCCACGGAATCCCTTTTACATTCATCACGTACTGTAGAAGATCAGTCTCAGCAACACAGAGGCATGTAGACCAGCCAAATTAAATAAATGATATTTCAATTAAAAGCAGACCATCGAAAAATTTTGATCTTCCTTAATCAAAACAGGTGGAGACTTAATCTGGAGACAGAGCACAGAAAACAACCGGCTATATCTCACCATCGGAGATGAGCAACAGATCGACAATGAGAAAATTACCCTAGGAGGACATGAGGGCAGGACATGACAAACCACAAGAATGGTGCAATAAGACAGCGGGAACAAACAACTGGTTTGTTTTAGTGGAAGTAACATGCTTTCATCCAGGTCTGCTGGAATTTACCAAGCTGTGGGATTATAGAGAGGGGGTTGGACGGTAAGAATGAAGAGTATTGGCTGGTTCAGCAATATATGAGCTTGGATTTTGGCTTGGCTAAAAAAAAAATTGCTTGTCAGTTCGGCTCTTAAGGTTTCTGGATGTACAGTATTTTATATTTATCTGGTATGTAAGACTCAGTTAGGTTTCAGCTTTTAAAGTGTAACTTTTGTGGGTGGAGCCAAACCATTATATAAGAATGGGACAGCAGGAGGTTGGCCAAGACGTTAGTTGGGTTGGATTGTGTGTGTGTGTGTGTGTGTGTGTGTGTGTGTGTGTGTGTGTGTGTGTGTGTGTGTGTGTGTGTGTGTGTGTGTGTGTGTTCAGCAATAAGACCTCTATTTGAAGCAGTCCTGTGTGGTTGGCAGAGCTGAACTTCCTCCAACCGCATAACCAGCAAACGTTCACATCTCATTTAAACATTTTTAGATTGATTTGCAGTATAAACTCTTTATCTCTGCTCTTCCATATTCACTTCTTTTGGACTTTTGCTTTGGCATGTGCTTTGTGTATAGATATGAGGAGTCCCATTAGTGGGCCATTGAGTGGCACAATGCTTGTAATTGGATCTGTTTGTATGTGGAATATATGAATATTTATGTGAAAACATGAAACTTCTTGACCTGTAATTGGGCATTGGGTTTTATTTAAGCAGGGGAATGTTGACAAGGATGGAAATATTTTTGGTGTATTTTATTATTAATATATTTAGCAAAGTCGACTATATATCGATTATATTAAATAACAAAAAAAAAAAAAAAAAAATGCAGTGTATTTAAACATCCATAATTATGACAGAAAATATGGAATAAAATTTGTTATTTGTACATGTGTGTGTGTGTGTGTGTGTGTGTGTGTGTGTGTGTGTGTGTGTGTGTGTGTGTGTGTGTGTGTGTGTGTGTGTGTGTGTGTGTGAATACATGTAACTGGAGTATTGTGCTCAATCACTAATTTATTCAAATTGCCCTGTCTTGATGTACTGTTTTAGGTGATGCTTGCCTGAAGCATACCAATCTCTCAGTATGTTAATGAGTTACACAAGGAACATGTTAAATATGTACACTCCTCATTTACATACAAATTCAATTAACCCAGTTGTGAGGGGGGAAAAGAGGAAAAAAAGCTTTTGATTGATGTTTTATGCTCATGTGTGATGGAGGTGTACAGTATATGAATGGTATGAAGGTTGATACTGTATATACCGCAAAACATTCATTTCTTGTCTATCTTTGATTACAGGAGATAAACAAACAAACAAAAAAAAAGCTTAACTCGGAAAGATTTGATGATTCAAAAGTCAAGTTAATCAACACATTCATGAGTCATGAAGTTACTAACAAGGCCTCAGCTCGTGGCAGACGATAGAGGACTTCCTGCCTCCAAATACAAAAGCGCACACAAGCATCGATGTTACGTTTTAATGACTTGCTTGAAGCGCATTGTCCAATTAAGGAGTATTGTAATTGGGACACACAGGAAAACTGTGCATATCAATGAAGAGCCAGCCGTACGTCACGTTTGCTCGCAGGCACGTAGATCTGCGGCGTGAACCTACAACATTTACATATTAGACAATTAACTAAATTGATCTCTGGTGCCTCTGATGAGAGGTGAAAGCAGGTTTCTGTCTCCTCTGGGGTTTGAGCACACTGGCCTTCAATCACTGGTGTCAAGGATAACTCTGACACTAGTGCTTCATTAGCATATGGCTAATTAGGCCACCATAAATAGGCCGGCACTCTCTAAAGCTATGAATTTTTTATGTGGTTTTGCTCAATTTCATCTACCAAAGTCAACCATAAGTGCAGACTTGATATGCATGAAATGTGTATTTACGTGTGTGTCTTTCATGCTAGCATTTTGTATCTTGATACTTCTTCCTATCACAATGTCCTATATTGCCCGTTTCCTGTATTTTTCTCCCATTAATATTGACCAAGATTTCCTCATAGACAGCGAAAAAGGGAGAGAGTGCACGGGAGAGTGGGAGAGACTCGTCTACATTTCACGAGGCTAAATGTGTATGTTTGTATTATCTCTTCTCAAGGCTAGTGAAGACGTTCTCAGAAAGTCCATGCTGCTCATGGGAAGCAGAGTTTTCCTTGGCAAGGCCTTTTAGGTCTTAGGAGATCATCAGCTCGCTGATGTGAGAATGATGGGGGTGTTTTCTTGGGTAATGAAGCAGTTTTCAGGTTCATCTTAGTCGCTTTCCTTCCAGGAATAAGATTTGTATTGCAGAGGTCATTATGAAATATACATCACTGCACACACATGCTCATAATTCAGCAGAATACCATTTATTAAAGCAGAAGCCTTGAACAACCTTTGGAGCCATTATTCCTTTTCTGTAGGTTGAAGAAACAATATGTTACAGTATAAAAACATACGCACTACTGTGGGCTTTTGTGCAACTACATGCCTTTTTTGATTAGGTCTGACGTGAAGGAGAATCTGTGCTCTGTATTAATGGAAATTCGAAATGAGATTCTTATTCTCAGATAGGAGAGAATATTTATTAGAACATTCAGTCTACGTATTGTAGAAAGGACAGGCTGCAATCTTTCAAAAATTAGGTTCCGGTGGTGTTCTGAAAACATGGGATGTAATAATGTTCCATTCATAATGCTCTTTGGAAGCTGCTCAGACAACATTTCAAACCTTGGTGAAAATCTATAATATGGATACGTGCTTTAATACTATAGCTCGTTTTGATACTCGATTCTGATTGGTCACGTGAGTTCATTTCCTCTAGAAAGATTTTGTCCCCTATGTTTACATTCTAAATTCTACAGCGTCACCATTATCCAGACTTGCACAAGTGTTCCTTTATCACGTCAATGCCAGAGATGACGTTCAACCGCTCTTCACAGTGGTCTACAAACACGACCGCTACGAACTACAACACCCAGAACCAACAGAGTGTGTCACGTTCAAGTTCACCATCCTACTGATTACACACATCTGTGCACAATTACACACCACACTATATAATGACTCTCACTTCACTCTCACCTTGCGATGGAAAAGCTTAGTGTTCATGTGCCTGACTTTACCATTCATTATTTATTGCTCTTGTTCTGTTTTTTTATTTTATTTTAATTATTATTATTTGGATTATTGCCTGTTTCTTGATTCAAGAGTTTGTTTTGCCAATTCCTCCTTTTACTCGTCCGCAAACCCACGACTGTATTTTGCCTTGGATCATGTCTGACGTTCTGAATTTCTCTGCCTTTGCTCTTATTAAAAAAATTTTAACTGCATGCACTCACTGCTTGAACATTGCGTAACTTTTGCAGAAGTACAGTATGAGTCTGGGTTTAGGTTTAGGGATGGCTTACACACAGGGTGAATACTGGCTCTACAGCAGAGACCCATAATCGGCAGAAATGTTTATTAAACATATATTTCAGCTGACAATCTGCGGCACTGGTATATAAGACAACCACCACTCTATTTTGTTGAATTCCATCCATAAGCGTTTAAAGTGTGCAACTATACAATATCTGTGTCAGGTCAACTCCTGCATCCGCAGCGTACTCCATTTTGCGGGACACCCTGTGGCCTACAAACATGGCAGACTCGTCCCCGTGCTCACAGTAACCAGACTTTTACATGCACACCTGTTCACAATCACACAAATTCACACACACTTTAAAAGAGACTTTCATTCACAATACATGTTGTAAAGTATCACTTAGTGTAACCCTCATACCTAGCCTTGAAATTTCTCTCTCTCTCTCTCTCTCTCTCTCTCTCTCTCTCTCTCTCTCTCTCTCTCTCTCTAATCTATTTTTTCATAGCCTGATCTCTTTACTCGTTTTTGACCAATTTTGCCGGATTGGAAGGTTGTGAGTTTGAATCCCAGGTCAAAATGTAAGTCCCTCTGGATACGTGTGTCTGCCAAGGGCCATATAATCTAAGAAATAAGTTCCTGTCAACTTATATATGTTGTAACAGATACAATTTGCCTCTCGTTTTTGTCTCTCCTGAAGTTAATAGGACATCTTTAGTGACACTTGCTTCGGCAAAGCACTGACCCTGGAGACTCCTTAAAGGATTTCCTCACAACAAATCCTACCATATTGTACTATAGTGTATTGTACACACGCATTATTTTGTATATGAACCTGTGATTATCCTGCAGCTGCTAACGGAGCGGAGGTTATAGAGAATAATCAGGATTCGAGTGCTGTTTTATAATAAACCTTAAGGAGAGTGTAAATGAACAGAATAGCTTTTATTGTAACCCATCCTCTCATCCTGAGAACTCCAAAGTTTCCTAAAGTCCATTAGGGATAATGAATGTAATTGTTTTATTAAAGTGGCAGAAATTATCTAAAGCGTGACTGACGACTGATCGAGTGTTAGCTAGGGCAGGCACTAAATCCCAGGGGTTTCGTTACCACGACGTAAAGTTGGCGTGTTCCCGGAGGTCTTGGAAAAACGCCTTCTTTCAAAAAAAAACCAGCATACTACGAAGGACAAAACAGTCATACATGATTTATTTTAGAAAACAAATAAACAACCAAAAACTACGGTTAGGGTTAGGAGTATAATAAGGAGTATGCATGCCTGTTAGCTAGCAAGATCTGACTGGCTAATGCTAAACTGACATGCAGGATTAGTCCCTCATGTTGTTGTTTTTTTTTTTCTTAATTCCTTTTTAAGCTATTAGGAGAATTCAGCAAATTTTAGTCCCCCAAATCCTATTCCACATGTAGATCAAATCTCATTTTTTCCTGCTGAAATGTTTCACACACTGCTTAGATTTAGTGGCTTTAAAGGAGAAGATTGAAATTGTACAGTGCTGGCTGTGATTAAGTCTTGTGCTTATTTGGCATGGCAGAGCTATGCATGATAGGATAGAGAAAGCTATGATTAGAAAATCCTTAACAGGAAATTGTTCAGTTGTAGCGTAATGCAGCAAACTGTAGAGCGTTTGTATTTTAAGGGTTTAAGGGGAAAGTCCCTCGTATAAGTGTGTGACCCGGCTCGTCTGTAATTCACTCGCCTGTGCCGTTAACCCTGTCCTTCTTTCTACATTCTTTTATCTCTGCATCTTTTCTTTCGCTCTTCTCCCATTTCCATTCTGCACTCACACTCGTTTTCAGTTTTCTGTCTTTCTCTGTACTTTTGTGAGAGACACCGCAAGTCAAACGGTAACTCATTTGAGGACAAGGACAGTGTGGATGACTGACGGAGAGACAGAGGAACAGAGTAAGGACACATTATTAACGGAAGACATTTATCCTTTGTGCTGTATTAAAAAACAGACATTTTCCGCTTTGCTCTCAAACAGGACCAGGTTTCCTTTGATGCACTTTCTCTCCATGCCTTTAAATTCGTCCCCTAATGACATTTATATTTAATATAAAAACAAACATAGCCTACTAGTGACTCGATATCCTGGCCAATTAGGCCTTAGTGTAGCATTATTTCCAACAAAGCCAATCTGTCTGCCAACTTTAGATGACCTCGGTCTCCGAGGACTGATAGCGTCGCACACCAAACTGCTAAATATGCTAATTATGTTCTGGATGTCTCTCAGGCCCTGATTTACTAAAGGTTGTGTGAATAAAACAAATGCAAGCTTCAGGATCTCCAGCATGTTGTTTTAAATGAGGGAAATGCCATGTTTGTTCCATTTTTAATAAATGAATATGCAATTTGGGATGTTTCTACTTAAAATTGCAAAATCCAAGGCAGTAATTATGTAGCTACTCTCATTTATTATAGATAAGATCTTATTAAAAGTTTATAAAACCAAATTATATAACATGAATGTATGAATATACAGTATTACATCTTTGTACAAGTAGAACTGCATATAAATATATGAAATAATTAAAAGTTTATTCATCATTCTTTGGGAACAACTGCCACAAACCTGTTTTCTAGAATTTGATACCAAAATGAAACTTAGTAGTTTAAAAGATCGGTTAAAAAAAAAAAAGGAGTATGTAGTCGATCAGATATTATGTTTAGTTTACATAAAAAATTACGTTTCTCAACAAAACAAGTTTCTTAATTTTGTAATTTGACCTTAAATACCTCGATTGATGTGAATTATTCTGGAGATTGAAGTGCTGTAATTTGTGAGTATGTATATTAAGAATTAATAAGAGACTTTCGTTAAAAGGGGCACGGTGGCTTAGGGGTTAGCACATTCGCCTCACACCTCCAGGGTTGGGGGTTTGATTCCCGCCTCCGCCTTGTGTGTGTGGAGTTTGCATGTTCTCCCCGTGCCTCGGGGGTTTCCTCCGGGTACTCCGGTTTCCTCCCCGGTCCAAATACATGCATGGTAGGTTGGTTGGTATCTCTGGAAAATTGTCATTAGTGTGTGAGTGTGTGAGTGAATGAGAGTGTGTGTGCGCCCTGCGATGGGTTGGCACTCCGTCCAGGGTGTATCCTGCCTTGATGCCCGATGACGGATAAACGATAGAAAATGACTGAGAGTGAGAGTGAGTGAATTTTCTAGTTTGAATGATGTAGAGCAATGTAGAAAGTGTTTATAAGGTATGTTAGCTAAACTCGTTTAAACTTTGCTATTTGACCTTAAATATCTCGATTGATGTAAATTATTCTGAAGATTGAAGTGCTGTAATTCATGAGTATATATAAAGAATTAATAAGAGATGTTTGTTAAAAGAATGGCTATTTGTTAGTCTGTTGTAAAATGTAAGACAGTTGAAGTGGATTATTTCAGTTTCAGCCTTTGCTAATGAACTAACTAATAAACCTGTGGACAAAAATCATTCTAATAATAAAGTCTTGGTGAGACAAAGGCTTTTTTTTTTTTTAACTTTCTGTCAGAATACATCACTCGCATAAAGGACAGACGTACAGTAAACCTGTTCAAGAGATTAATTCTCACGAGGATGTTGGCGCCGATTGGAACTATAACTATAGCATTACTTTGTAATTGAACCATACTGTACGCACAGCGGTAATGTGTTTATTGCAAATCTCCAGCGTTATTGGTTCGAATCTCAGCTCGGGTTTTGATTTCATTCAGAGGTTTGGAAATCCACGCCTGAGCTTTATTTCAGTACACTTTTATACTTATAATTATCCAATGAGCCTTTCTTGTTTTGTTTCTGTCACAGTGTTTGTTTTTGACGCATCACAGCGCCAACAATTCAGCAGTAAATCTAAAGTGCAGTTAGAATTACAGGTTCCAGGTCTCGGTTATATTCTTCTGGGATTCTTTTTGATATGTGAACTCATTACAGCTACGATCAAGCACAAGGGGGAAAAAAAAACTCATTTAAATTCTGTTTCCTCCCCCTATTTAGAATGTAATGGCATTTAAGAAATTATAGTTGTAAATCACTGGATAGATGGCCAGGATCTGTACACGCAATGTATCTGATTGCACACACAAAGTAGCTTGATTGGGATCGTAGTAAGTACATCAGAGCTCAAGTGTCTTTTATCTGAGCTTTGAGACACACACTGGGTCAGAAAGGAAGTATTAAGGATTATGGGCTATATTTAGAGTTGAGTTATGCACAATGATGGTCAGAAATTAATCATATAATTGTGCATATTTGGATTCAGACCTCAGATGTCATGGTGGAGTTAAAGCTGTTTTTCCCGTAATGGAGGTGTTGCTTAGTTATGTGAGATTTTTACCTTGAAGCACCTTAAATTTAGACATTTTATCTTCACGAGAATTGGTTTGTAAACATGTTATTTTCTGTGTTGTTTTGTGTACTTTTGTGTCTTAATTAATATTCCAGGACGAATAATCATTTCACTGTCTACTGCACCGTGTATAAAAAGTTAAATTGACCTTAAAAGCCTTTAGACTTGACTGGACAAGAGCTTAACCAGAGACAGTGATGACACAAGTGGTTAAGGCTCTGAGTTGTTGATTGGACGATCGGGATTCAAGCCTCAGTACTGCCAGGCTGCCACCTTTGGGCCCTTGAGCAAGGCCCTTAATCCTCTTTGCTTCAGTGGTGCTGTATCATGGCTGAACCTGTGCTCTGATCCCAACCTCCAAAGTTGGAATATACAAAAAGAATTTCATAGATCTTTAAATGAGCTGTAAGTGTAGTGGATGAGCATTAGGTCAGCTTGTACTGTTGTTGCGAGCATCGTGTGCATTTATTCATTTGATAAAATATTAGAGAGATTATGTAATAAAATTGCTAACATCTTGCTGACATTGCAATATTAATGACTTTGATTTAGGCTTCGTTAAGCCGTCATCACAATTAATTGTTGGCGTACAGTAACCCCAAATCTGTACACAAGGAAATATTGTAAATATTTTGTAAATATTGATCCTGAAGCTTTCTCCTTTCTCTACAGAGTGATGGGTGAAAAATGCTCAATTAGATCAGCAGTATTAAATCTTAGCTCAAAAGATAAATGGAATTTACTGATAATTCATTAGGGATGGTGAATCTAATTGGTTCCTTTGTCAACAAATTTGGTCATTAATTGTGTTTACCAATTTGTAAATCCTGTGAGATGTCTAACATTTTGCCTTCACAATATTTTATTTATTTTTTTATTTTTTTGCTGTTTGCCTTCTACTCAACTGATTAGCAGACATAATTAATCCATTTCATTAACCACATTTTAATGTCGAGAAAAAAAAAAAGATGTCTACTGAAATTATCGCTTTCTAACACGTGGCGCACGGAAACAAGTCCGAGCGTGTTTTATAAAAGGCCGCTCTCGAGATTGCACTTCACATCCGCGGCCTTACTGATGTCGCGTTCGCTTTGAAACATGTTAAAGAGTGAAATTACCTCTCAGATTTGCGGCTAAGTGATGCTGACATCCCATAATTATGTCCACGACATAGAAAATTAATCAGTCGCACATCTGTGGAGACAATTTAAACATCTGTCAGTCACTTTGACAACATATGATGGATAATTGTGCGCGCTGTGTGCTTTCTTCCCACTTGGTTTTCTGTGTAAATATTTTAGCGTCTTCGCGTTTCTGATGTGCAGCGACGCAGCTGCCGTTATTCTCCGTTCCGTAGAAATATATCAGATGGGACATCCATAACACTGCATGTCATTTGCATAAATAGTAATCAAGGGTGGGGGGGGGGGGACGAGAAGCTTGTCTGTGATATCATCATGAGATATTTTAAACATTTAACATTGTAGTACATCACAGTGTCTCTCTCTCTCTCTCTCTCTCACACACACACACACACACACACACACACACACACACACACACACACACACACACACACACACACACACACACACACACACACACACACACACACACACAGAGTGTTTTTCTTTTCTTAAACATGCACCTTGGAGACTTGTTTGTCATTCACTTGGATGCTTTGGGGTTTTTTTTCCCTCCCTCTTTTTCTTTCCTCTTCCATCAGCTGTAACTGGCTAATTACAGAGTGATCATGTCTTACAGGATGAGTTGGTAATTGTGGAAAAACTGAAACTTTGACACTCTTCCCCCAATGTGCAATGAGTGTATTATTGTTTCAGTGCAATCTGTTTTTCTTTCTCTGTCTCTTTCTCTCACTCTCACGCTCTCTCTTTCTCTGAGAGTCGTCTTAACATGAGAAAAATCCGACCGAAATTCGGTCTGTATTCGTTTTTAAGCGAGATCACGAGGATAAAGACTTCATATTAACAATTGTTACGTTGTCATTAATAGTGAGTTGATTATTTGATTGATTAAACTGTAATGAATTAAAGAGCTGCTGTTAGCTAGAAGAAGACAAGCTGCTGGTAAGAGGATCTGCTGGGGTTAGTGGACTTGATCACGGATGACATCACCTTCCCCTTGGATACGGGCGAGGATGAGGACGGCACTCGCCTGCCTCTGATTAGCTGAGAGGTGACGAGGGTGGCTCAGGGGCAGGAAGAAGAGTGCTCTCTCTCTCTCTCTCTCTCTCTCTCTCTCTCTCTCTCTCTCTCTCTCTCTCTCTCTAGGCAAGAAGCATCAATATACATTACAGTACATATTCAGCCAGTCATCCCGACTTCTACATATTCAGACACAGGTCAAGAGTTGTAGTTAATATTCGTGTCAAACGCCAGAATGGGAGAAACATGTGACCTCTGTGACTTCTTATTGGTGCCAGATGGGCTGGTTGGAGTATTTTAGGAACTGCTGATCTCCTGAGATTTTCAGACACAACAGTCTCTAGAGTTTATACAGAATGGTGCAGAAAACAACAACAACAACATGCAGTGATGAGCAGGAATGTCGGGAGGGCAGGAATGTCGTGTTGATGAAGGAAGTCCAGAGGAGAATGGGCAGCCTGGATAAAGCTGACAGGAAGATTCAGATCATCAGATTCTACTCTAATCAACCGAGAAGAGGAATCTGAGACCACAGCGGGACGAGACTCACAAAACCCGGGCCGTCTATGCATGCAAGTTAAAGCAAATGAGAACATAATGTTGAACTGCAGTTTTATTGTTTCTATAGTAACAACTCGTACAGGTCACACAAACGGTTTAATCGAGTCACCGGCGTTAGCGGTTTAACACGGTCAGGTCTTCTGACATGGGAACGTCTTCATGACATTGTTTTAGGCTTTTGCTTGTTTTCAGGTTCTGTTCTGTTGGGGAAAAAAAAAAAACTTCAGGGATTTATTGAAGCACTTCACATAGTATTCAGTGATTGTTAGTCTCGGTATAGTTATAGAGGAAGACGAGCCTTGAGCAGGATGTCCTCCATAAGCCCTTTAATGGTGTCAGTTTCTCACAGGGATTTGAACCATAAAGCAGTTCCTTATCCATAGATTACCTGGAGTTCCAGAAGATGATGGCGTACTGTATTTTCAGATGGATCCTTTTGAAAGTCGTAGGGCCTCGGCTTTGGTGTGTTTTTTTTTTCTTTTCTCCTCTAGATCTCGAGCGGGCGGGTGTGTACGTGTGAGAGAGAGTTTGTAATCTATGTGTGTCTCCTGGCTGGCCTTTCTATTTGCTGCGTAACACCGAGCTTGACTCCCACGGCGGCTCTGAGATCAGAGGAAAGCTCTGGGTGGCAGAACGCTGGCGTGCAGCTGCAGCTACACACAGGAAGACGAGAACACCATCCCACACACTGTGCTCTGCTCACGGAGGAGGAGGGAAGTGCTTCAGAGTGCGCACTGGCTCTCGTGGCATGCTTAAACTCAACTAAGGTCCATTTAATTTCTTTGGCATGTTTGCTTATGCAGTCTTTCATGTCGGTGATTTGTGATATGCGCAGTAACTCTCAGGAAGCTGGGTGTTTTATAAGGATCCTGAATTAAATTAGCCATAAGTACTTATTATGTACAGAATGGTTTCTGTTTAACGTGCAGGAAAAACTCACACTGTAGGACTAAACCCAGATTGCATATATAAACCACACTTATGTATGTATGTATGTATGTATGTATGTATGGATGTATGTATGGATGTATGTATGTATGTATATATGTATGTATGTATGTGTTTGTTTGTTTGTTTGTTTGTTTGTTTGTTTGTTTTTACCTGATCCAACCATTCCAACTGGGAGTGCACTCATGGGTGAGACCCGTAACTACCTAATATACATTTTTTAAACTGAAAAGAAGAAGAAGAAGAAGAAGAAGAAGAAGAAGAAGAAGAAGAAGAAGAAGAAGAAGAAGAAGAGAGCGATCCACAAGCTTGAGAGTTTAATGTATTGTGGTGCATTTGCATTTGGTGCAGTTTCTTTCGATGATAAATCTGTGATTTACACAAAACATTTATTTTGTGAATGTTTTTTAAGAGTGTTTGAATCCACAGTTTTATAATGGCACCACATAACGGTGGAGCGACACAGTCTTACTGCCGTTCTTTAAGATGAGACGTTAAAACCACCTACCAGGCGTAGTGTCAGTCCAGTGAAGGGCTGCTGGGATACGAGCTCACGTCCTGTATCTGGAAAAATCAGCAGTACAAGTTAGTTCCATTTATTATGATTATGTAGAACGTACACAGACGTTTGTGGAACTTTTTAGTATGAAACATCTCTGTGTTAGACCAAGCAGATTGGTATAAACCTGTGATTGGCAGTACAGATGGAACGACCGTCCGAGCTGCTGTTAGACGAGATTAAGCCAAGCCTTCTCGATCGACAGGAAATGAGACAAAAACCGTGCTAAAGGCATTTCTTAAATTCAATTGAGCTCTAGTGGTGATGTAGCACTTATTGGGGACCTTGTTGTCATGAACACACACCTTTGGAGAAGCATCTCCTGTCTCCGGATTATCAGATTCGAGTGCGTTTGTACGTAAAAATTAAGAAGAAAAAAAAAATAGTTTCAATATGGCAGACCTTGAAACAATTATAAACATCTAACTTATCATGAACTCAAAAAAAAGGGAAGTAAAATTATATATAAAAGGTTCAAAATGATTTTTTAAAATATTTATTTATTTATTTATTTATTTATTTATTTATTTATTTATTTATTTATTTATTTATTTTGCTTTTGTGTTGATCATTTTTAATAAATTCTTTTTTTATTTATATTTGTTTGCTTTTAACTCCATTACCGCAGACTTTGCATTTGTATATAAGACGATGCGATGATTCCTAAGTTGAAGTGAAATTATTCTTTTGCTTACACGACGCAAGCCTGTTGGTGAAGGGTTTAAGGGGCACACCCAGTTGGCAAGAAACCTTTTTTTTAAATTAAGATTTGTGCCAAATTTCAGAAAAAAAGCATGCGAACGGGTTACCAGCTGCCGTCCGTTTCACAGGAATTAAATCATACAATCCCTATATGTCTCCTGTGCCTTGGATACTAATGTTATAGAGCCCATGTTTGAGAAGGAATCACAGACTTTTTGAAGTCCCCCCTCATGAAAACAAGGAGCATATGTTCAAAGCTAATCGTGCTCCAACTTAAACATGACGGCGTGATAGATCTCCTGCTCAGAGTGCGAGAGGAAGGATGATTCATTCTATTGTTCGTTTACAGGCCTCCTGCTCCCCTTATGGATGCAGTGAGTTGTCTTTCCTCCTGCTTTGCCTTCAATGTTTTCTGCCAGCACTGTGGTGGGTCCCTCATGCTCGCGATGATGAAATCTGGGCTCTGCCGAGGAAAGCCGCTCGGTGGGAGGCCTCGGGGTTTCACCATGATACAAGGAATTAGCTGTTACATGCCTAAATCCTGCGTCTTTTTTCTCTGTCTCTGTCTCACACACGTCGTCGTTGTTCGGCTCTACAGTACATATTCAGACGGTTCGCGTATCACCTGATCGTAGACGTCTGTGAACAGGAAGCATTGTGTTCTGTGTGCTCTGTTTGAGACGGATTGCTCTTCCTTTTTCACACTTCCTTTATCTTACAGACTTCCTTTTGGTACATCGTGTTAAATCATAGAACAATTGGGTTTGGGAAAAACGGCACGATTTATGGGTGAGATACATTTTATGGAGTTATTTTAAGTGCTAAACAATACAATTAGCATTCTTATCTTCAGCACCCAAACTGTACCACACTACAATATCACAGCTTACGTCCTGCTAAATAAGAAATAACATCTTTTTCTCTCTGATTTGTAATCATTTTTTTTTTTTCAATCTTTCCCCTCATGCACGCAGCCGATTTTTTCACTTTCTCGATTCTGGCCTCTCATCTATACTGAAGTCTATCCAATTCATTTTACTCATCTGCCAATCTCAATCTAGCCGATCAGCGCTCATCTCCTCATCTCTCTAGCTGTGTCTAATCAATTAGACCCTCCAATTGGATCGCCACCACCGCTGGTGCGAACGTGCACACAATTCCCTCTTTTAATACTCTGACTAATAGGTGAAATTGGAGTTAAATGGTAATATATACACGACCGGTGATGGAGGCATTCTCTGTGGACTTGCGATTTCCTGATGTGTGACATACTACGATATGCAAGACGTCCTCTCAAAACCTCTTCGCTGCAATATTACCAATTCTTTATTACACATAATTGGTCCTGTTGTTGTTTAGTCGATATGTATATATATTAAACATTAAAAATAGTGTTCTGTAGCTTCCCTTGTGTCATCAGAACAGCTCTGATCCACTGAGGCGTAGACATTACAAGACCTCATGCTGTGGTATCTGGCACCAAGACATTAGTAGATGTTCTTAAAGTTCTGTGAGTCAAGAGTTGAGACCTCTATAAATCAGATTGGTTTGTCCAGCATATCAAACAGGTGCTCATACAGACTGAGATCTGGGGAATATAAAGGCCTTGTCAACACCTTGAACTTTGTCATGTTCCTCACATGGTTCCTGAACAATTTTTGGTCAAAGGTCAAAGTAACATCGACATGAATGCCAGAAATCAAGCATCGCGTTAGTTCAGGCAGGCCACGCAGTAAGCTGCATCAGCTGCTAATCAGCTGTCCACAAGGCGCACCAATCCAGCACGACTTCCGTAATCTCCCTCCTTTTAAATCCTTGCCTTCGAGCGCACCTACGCGTCGCCGCTGCTGCGATCCAACACCCTCCTCGTCCCCGACTCCTCCAGCCAGAACCTGTCGCCGTTTAAATTCTTCACGTAAAAAAAAAATTCGCACCTCGCGCAATTTCGGTTCTGATTCTGAGCTGCAATGGGGGGGTCTATTCATTCCCCAGCATGCGCATGGACAGGCGCGTGGGAAAATTCTCCCAGAACAGAACCATCCCGCCAACACTAACTGTATGCCCGCTAACCTTCATTTACGAAGTGATCCTGACTGAACTGAAGGTTTACCAACAGAACGTGGCGCAGAGCATCACACAGCCTCCAATGGCTTGCCTTTATCTCATAGTGCATCCTGGGGCCTTCTCTTTCTCAAGTTATTGACACACACACGATATCGTGAAAGTGAAAGTGACGTGACATACGGCTAAGTGCGGTGACCCATACTCAGAATTTGTTCTCTGCATTTAACCCATCCGAAGTGCACACACACACACAGCAGTGAACACACACACACCGTGAACACACACCCGGAGCAGTGGGCAGCCATTTATGCTGCGGCGCCCGGGGAGCAGTTGGGGGATTCAGTGCCTTGCTCAAGGGCACCTCAGTTGTGGCCGGCCCGAGACTTGAACCCACAACCTTTGGGTAACGAATCAGACTCTCTAACCATTAGGCCACGACTGCCCCAAAAGGTCTCGTTCCCTGATCGGGAATCGAACCCGGGCCGCAGCGGTGAGACCACCACGGAAGTGTAGAGAACTTCATGGAGGAAAAACACAATCTATATCAAAGAAAGCATCACATGTCCATCACATGCCTGATGGACACTCTGACCACTCTGCAGCTACAGTATGTAGCCCCATAAAGAACAATCTGGACTTTATTGTGTCTTCTGACGCATTTCTATCATAGCCATCTTTAAACTTTTTAGCAGTTTGTGCTAGAGTGGCTCTTCTCTGGAATTGTTCCAACATCAGTGAGCCTTGGATGCCCATGACCCTGTCAATGCACTACCTGCTCTTTTAGGGATCCTCTGACTGACCTGGGGTTAGGGATAACAAACACATTTTGGCCCTGTATATACTGTATATATATGGTGATGTGTATAGTAAGCAGTGTATAGTAAGCAGTGTATAGTAAGCAACTTGTGTATAGCGGTTGCTGTGGTTTATCAGCACCATAAATATGTGAAATTGTGTTGTTTATGTGGAGGTGTTTTATGAGCGAGCAGAAGGATCTTGGTGCCACAGAAAGCCTAAGGGCAGGATGTAATGTCTTTTGTGAAGGGAGGCCATTAAACTTAATCGACACGTCCCGCTACCCGCTGATCTAGCTTTGTGTAACAATTAGGCCTTGCAACACGAAAAATATTGTTAAATACCGCTAGATGAATAATGCAGCGGCTTTATCGCCGACAAATGTGTGGTGTAAATCAAGAGTGCATAAAGCCGCACTGGATAAATCGTTCTTTACCGTTTTATTTATTTCATTATTTTTTTGTTTGCTAACCCATAAAGCTTCAGGGGTCTTTCCAGCACAAATGGCCGTGCTGTGCAGGACTGTAAAATCGTAGGATGAGATAGCAGCCTTGATTTAGGATCGTTTGCATTCAACTCAGCCTGACAAATACTCCATTCGGATTGTTTATGAAATCATCATGCCCGTGCTCCACAGAGAGACGGGGTGTGTTACCGGCGGCGAAGCAGCTTCACTAATGTGGTGATGTATGAAATAGGCTGTATGCAACTACATAACAGAGCAGGGAAATGATTGGGAAAATAATGCAAGGCAAAATTTATGGGTTTCTATATAGCAGTGCAGTATGAAGGAGCACCAGGGACAAGATGTTCGCTCGGGACTGTGACATGATATTATATATCTATATCTATGTGTGTGTGTATATATATATATATATATGCATCTCTCTGTGTTTGTCTTGTGTCTATTCTCAGCCCCTTAGCCCCTACTAAGTGACCCAAACTTCCAAAAATAGAGCAAAGTTCAAACAGTTGAAGTTCAGAAGCCTTTTCCACAACAAGAGTCAGCACTGGGCAAAACCTCTAAATCCATTGCATCATGATGCTGACATCCAAAACAATTAGTCGTTTTCCACTGATGCCGTCATTCCCCTCAAGCTCTTTTTTTTTTTCTAGTGACAGCCATATTTAAAACCACACCCCTCCTACAGATAGAAGTCCATGCATGGAAATGCGATGCAATGCACATTTCCATTTCTGAGGCATTTTCTGGCACACATGATTGTTTACTCTGACTATTTTTATAGCCCGTATTCCCACTAGTTCTATATTAATAGGTGCCGTGCCCAGAATATGCCAGAGCTAAGGCATAAATAAACATACCCACTTCCTTCACCTCCATTACTAACAAAGTGGGTCTTATTAGAGGCCTGACCACCCTGGTCATCTCAGGTTTAGCTTCGGCACGGGTGGAGCGGACTTATAGGAACGCAGCTGGAAAAGTACTGGTGCTTAAACGCTGAGTCGTGTAGGAGGCTGTCGTGCTTTTCCTGCATGTCTTTATGTGTATGATGTAAGGCAGGCGAAATTCACGGCGCAGTTTCTGTATCATTGTGGGCTTTCAACTCCGATTACATTTACAGTGTTTTCTTTTTAATCTACCATAAGTTTGACAGACAAAATGCTTAAGGATCTTTTTTAAGGACCCAAATAGTCATTTTCTGCCAATTTCGTAATTTGAACTGAACCAAATGGTTACTCAGAACTTTCCAGGAATTAAACGATGTTCGGCAGGTACAAAAAAAAAAAAATTTGCTGAGGGTTTGTGCTTGCATGCATATATATATATATATATATATATATGTGTGTGTGTGTGTGTGTGTGTGTGTGTGTGTGAGAGAGAGAGAGAGAGAGAGAGAGAGAGAGAGAGAGAGAGAGAGAGAGAGAGAGAGAGAGAAACCACATGAGCTAAGAAAAGAATACAGAGACGTTAAACACTTTTAGTGAGCCGTGATAAAACGTACTTTCAGAAACCAAGTGAGGTCAATGTGTGTGTGTGTGTGTCTGTGTGTGTGTGTGTGTGTAGCTGAGCAAGGAAAAAGGCTTTTCAAAACACTCTATTTACTTCCCCATATTCAGACTGCCTCTAACTCAAGGTTAAATATTTGCCTTTGTGATTGAATCAGAGGATTTTTAGGAGGTTTTTATGATCATAAATCACAATTTCTCTAAAGAGTCATTTGAATTAAAATAAGCACATTGTTATTTTTTATTTCTAATTTTTTTTTATAAATGGCCTTTCAATATGGCCATGCAGTACAAAATAAATAAATAAATAAAAAAGATTAAATAAATAAATAAATAAAAACACTAGAGTTTGTGTTTTCAAATGAAAGAAAGAAAAATAAAAGCAAATGACTGCATTTTCTGAAACATTAAATTGTGAAGAATAATTTTGTATTTGCAAATAAAAACATTTTGAGTTTATGTAGTTGAAAACACAATATAGATTGATTCATTAATTTATTCATTTTCTACCGCTTATCCGAACTACCTCAGGTCACAGGGAGCCTTAGCCTATCTCAGGCGTCATCGGGCATCGAGGCAGGATACACCCTGGACGGAGTGCCAACCCATCACAGGGCACACACACACACTCATTCACCCACACACTCACACACTACGGACAATTTTCCAGAGATGCCAATCAACCTACCATGCATGTCTTTGGACCGGGGGAGGAAACCGGAGAACCCGGAGGAAACCCCCGAGGCACGGGGAGAACATGCAAACTCCACACACACAAGGCAGAGAAAAAAGTGCAAAGACATGCTTTGTAGGACGATTGGCATCTCTAAATTGTCTGCAGTGTGAAATTGTCCCCTGTGTAAGATACCCTGTCCAGTGTGTCCCCTGTCTGGTAACCCGAGTTCCCTGGGATAGACACCAGGTTCCCTGTGAATCTATGGCTGTCTTAGTTCTACATTTAATGTCATCTATTGGTTCTGACATGATTCTGAAAGCCATTAATGGATCTTGAGCTAAAATAAGGCTGTAAAGCTGAAATGCATGTTCTATATAGACAGCTCTGTCGTTTCGGGCACTCCAGGACGAGGCTCGTTGTGTAAATGTTGTACTGTATAAAGCTGAACAGAGATGGGAATGAAATCCATCCAGCACTGAGAACCAGGAATGTGGTCAGTGGATTATTTCTACCCAGTGCTCGCTGACATGAGGAGAGGAGAGGCAGTGCCACCCGGTGCAACCTGCCCAGGCTGCACAAACAGAGCTGTGTGTGTGTGTGTGTCTGTGTGTGTGTCTGTGTGTGTGTCTGTGTGTGTGTGTGTGTGTGTGTGTGTGTGTGTGTGTGTGTGTGTGTGTGTGTGTGTGTGTGTGTGTGGCAACTTGTCAGTCTACATGCCCAGTCCTCCAGGTACTCTGCTGTACCTGTGTGTGAGCATGCAGTATGTTATAGCATTTGGCAGTAATAGGCATAACACCATCAGCCTTGTGTGTGTGTGTGTGTGTGTGTGTGTGTGTGTGTGTGTGTGTGTGTGTGTGTGTGTGTGTGTGTGTGTGTGTGTGTGTGTGTGTGTGTGTGTTAAATCAATTTCCTAAATATTTTTAAATATTTATATCAATTAATATATAGATTTTTGTAAATAATATTACACTGTTCTGTTTATTATATAATGTACGGTCAGTGCTATAATTATTGGCACCCTTTAAGAGAATTAGCATCAATAATTATTGATAATGGATACACTTACTTGCACAAACAAACAAAGAAATATGTAAAGTCTGGATCAGTTGCAGTTAAGATGTTGGACTGCTAATCACAAGGTTGTGAGTTCAAATCTCACCAACGTTAAACTGCCACTGCTGGGCCATTGAACATGGCCCGTAACCCAGAGTAAACATCTTTTTATTTCTGTGTGATAAAATTGCATAACACCTGCAAATAGCATTCATCAGGTTGTAGGGGTTCTAAGAAAAGTGACATATGGTTGTTGAGCTACACGAAGTCAGGTGTTGAATTTAAAAATACATAATCAGTATTTTCATTTTAAAAATGTCTGTGACTCGGTATTGTTGTGATCCTGGAGCTCTTTTGAACATTGATGAGATGCAAATTTATTAATCCTCAGTTTATTAGATTATGCTGTGTTCAAGTTCTCATTGCAGGTTTGTGCACACAGGTAGAAGTTCAGACGAGATTGTGTTCAGAGGTTCTGAAATCTTTAATCTTACTTTCTGCTCTCGGCATCGCATTTACACTCGGACAGTAAGACCCGGACAGTAAGGCTCATAAAAATCTTAGTTTCCAAATTGTCATTATGACATTGTAGTGGTTCCTCATGTATATGTTTTATTTATTTATTTTTATTTTTATTTTTTTTTTATTATTAAAATACTTGAAGACAACATTAGAGGGATATTTAAAACCCAATCCTCTGCCAATAGGCAAAAAGTGCTTGAAATGTTCTGAACGGATAAGAATTCAACCCTGTTAGTCATTAGTAGAAGATAGTCAGTGTGTATCTCTAAGGGAGGCTTCATAAATTAATTTATTATCCAAGGGAGATGGTGAAAACTGTATATCTGTGTTTAAAAAGTCATTTGTCATTATCTGTATTTTAAGCTCCAAATTTCAGTATGTGTTATGTATACAGTATAAAAGCTCTTAGTTGCACAAAGAGTGCCAATAATTATCCAGCTTAATGCACCTTGAATAAGGGTGAGGGAGGGAAAGCGTGTATACTGCCAGCGCCGAGGGGTGGTTAGTGAAGATATCTGATATCTCTCCTCCCTTTTTCTCTCTGTCTGTCTCTATTTGATGTGTGATCGGAAGGGTGTGTTGTATTCATTTCTGTCAGATCACTGCAACTCAGCAGAGCGCTGGGAGTAGATCCCTCCCCACTGAGCTCGTGCCCTGCCATAACCCTGTCATAACCCTGTCATAACCTTCTCTGACAGCCTCGCAGATGGTAGGGAAAATGGGGGTTAAAACCCAAAGGCCACATCACTCCACACACTTCCCTTTATCCCCTGAAAGACCAAGTGACCTTGCTCTGACATTCTCCCGAGTCCAAAGACAGAAGTAGTGGGAGGATGTAGAACATGGGGAGGGGGTCAAATGTGCATTTCAAAGACTTGAGCCATAAATATTTGAGAAGAAAATGGCTCAGCGTTTGTCCAGATGCTTTTAGCCGTGCTGTATCACGGAAGGTTTAAATATAGGTGTGCTACATTGGCTCCTGGGAGACTCAGACAGGATAAAAAAAAAGGTTTAGACTCATGGGTGAGGTTAAAGTTCAGTGGCTGCTTTGAGGACAGATCTTTTGTCTACCTGTCTCCAGTAGCTACATCAAGAAAAGAGTCGACTGCATTCAGATGGATCTTTTGTCTACCTGTCTCAAGCAGGCAGCATCAACTGAAGAACCTGACTAAAAACTGCACCTAGACAAGCTGGAGTGCATTTAATCTATTCTTGTTACATATCGTAAAAAAAAAAAAAAAAGTAAAAAATAAAAATTGTGAGGATGTTTACAAGCTTCCATTTCTGTCCATACTAATGACTTTCAGATTTCTGAATCCGTACCTGTTTCACTGTCCAATGAATTATCAATCTACCCTCAAGCTTCCCTTTATCGTTTCTTGAATTTCTGCTAACTTCCACCAAAATAATTCCGAAGCAATAATTGACCTTCACAATTCACCAGCTAGAGGCTGCGTTTAACAAAAACAAACAAACAAAAAAAAAAAACAATTAATACCTGCACCTCAAATTCGATTGACTCAAATCAATAAAAACATCCTTGAGGTGAGTTTGGGAGCTGAAGCGATGGTAGGCGGTGTGGTTTCAGTCTGTGGGAATGTAAGGTTACTTAAGGACATACACATAACATGGAACCTTGGGTCTAACTGAATACATAGCTTGCCTCACATAATCCATTCCTGTCAGGACTTCTCCTGAATCAGATAGAGGACCTGACGTCTCGAGAGTATCGGGCCTTGGACTCTGAGGTCATGTGGTTCTATTAGCATAACTCAAGGCTCAGGTGGTGAAATGTTAGCATGTAGTCTCGCAGGAGTCATAATGAATGACCTGCTAATTGGGACAAAGGGAAAAATGTGTGCATTAACAAATTAAGAGATGGCACACATAACTAAGGGCAACAAAGGAGAGTTCTGTGCTGGGGGCTCTGATATCTAACTAGATGAGTTTAGTATTTTCTAGAAAAGGCATTAAAAGTGTGGACTTTTGTGCACCCACCAATTTAAAAAAAAAAAAAAAAAACATCAACATAACATCAATAACATCAAGCGTCATTAACTGGTGGCCCACAGTCCAGATTCAGACCCAAGAAGGTTTTTCATTGGAGTAAACCAAGTACTTGAAAAAATAGTGGGGGGAAAAAAGTACTTCAGAGACCTTAGTTTTCTAACCTTGACCCATCTTAGCTTCAGTATCACATTCTCTATTGTGGTTTATCCAAATCACCTACATTTCTATAAATTCTTCAGTTGAACGGAGCTCATTGGACCAGAAGCTATTTACAGACATTCGATCTGAAAGAATGTAATTTCTAGAAGATTTCCATAGATTTTTTATAAAATTTTCTCTCTCTTGTCTGGCTAGAGAACCGACAACAAAAAAAACACTGAATATTTTAAGAAAATTAGGGGGGAAAAAATCAAAATCAAAATCAGAGGTGCCTCGTATGTTATGATGAAACATGTTTTGGCATAAATACGCACCGGAGTAAACAGCATCTTACTTAGAGACATTAATTATTTCAAGAATTGAATATACAACTTATATAAAAGATAAAATGCAAAATAATATTATGTGCTGGATCAAGTGCTATTTTATATGCTGCTGAATAATGAAGATGGAAGTGATGTTTTTTAATGTAACCAAATTTGCAGTGATCAATGTGATCAACCAAAAAATATACTTCAAATGATTGTAAGCAGCTGAGTAACCCGACCGTAACGTTCCTCTAGTAAACACTAAAAGAAGTCATAAACTGTAAAACTGATTATTGTCCTGGGAATCGGGCTAATTTGTAGGTGATATCGTTAAGATAAACTTTGTAATAAACTTTACATAGTTTAAAAGTGTTTTTATGGACAATTTTTAGCCTGATTTATTTTTATTAGCCTCATGTCTCCAGTGCACTACTACTGTACTGTACCTTGGCTGATTGACAGTATCTAAATTTAGTGTAATATTGTATATTTTCCAAAATATTTAGCACAGAACCATTCCATTTTACGCATCTGTGCTATTCACAAATATCATTGCATCATAGCAAAATCTTTTATTTTAGTATATTTTGCATAGTATCGATTTGAAGTCTCTTCGTCCATTAGTGAAACTGAGTGTGAATGAGCATCATTGCAGATTCGCAGACAAAAAAAAAATGGCCACAGGTGACATAATGATAAATGGCTCTGCGGAGTTATGAAGATATTGTCAAATAAAATCTTCATGTATTAAATATTCATCCTCCTCCTTCAGTCATGAAGCTGTGATGTTAACATTGCCCTCGTGCTATGTTAATCATTTCTGCATCATAAGAATGGGCCTGTCTGGATTTGCTACTTTGCACATTATTTGCATCTTGCATGCTCCATGAGGCTTAAACGTATAAAACGAGCAATTCTTGCGCATCTGACTTGCACGTTAACGTCTCTCCAGCCAGTGCCAGATTGATCGATTGCTTTGTTTGTCGCTCATAAAACCGTCTGTAATAAATTCGGCACCCCTCCAACCCTGTTCCATTTATTTAGGCATAATTATTTAGGCGTAATTATGCATTAATGGATGCATGGCTGGTTCTGATTGAATCAAGTGATCCATGCGTTTAGAGGGAGACGTACAGGGTGCAGCCCAGATGCTCACAATGGGGAGCGCTCTCATTAGTTCCTCGCTCTACAAAAGCCTCCGGTGACTCTCTTTTGTGTTTCTCTGGATGGGGGAGAAATGCTCACTCTTCTGGGAGCAACCTATCCTGTGAATGGAAAAAGAAAAGCATGCTAATGTTCATCAAGACAAACGACTATATGCCTTTTATTGTCTGTATTTATTGAGCTCTCTAATCTTAACGAATAACCCAGACATATGTATATAAGCAATATACTGTACAATGCTTAGTATCTAGACTATTTAATTATTATTTAATTAATTCTGGAAGTCCTTTTAAAGCTCCGTTCTCCATTTTTCGTGCATCACTTAGCTCAGAGGTGGTCCAAGTGAGCAGGAGAGGATCGTCTTTAGGCTCTCCTGCCTTAAAAATTCGGTTTATGGAGTGCATGCTCATTTAGTCATCAATTATACTTTCAACTTAGAGAGCAGGCTGCTGGCATAATTGAATGCTGTTTAAAAGATCAGGACGGAGAGGAGACGTGATGAGAAATTATACACTCACCTTGCCCTAGGCCTTGCTTAGAGATAGTCTGTTCTGTTATTTGTACCGGATGAGACTTTCTACCTCAGCCAGTGTGTGGGTTTTAAACATGAATGTTCTATGGAGATTACTTGAAAATTTAGTCACACACCAACCAATAAGCCTTATATTATTTGGAAACACTCTGGAACAGGATTGTGAACCTGTGGTCAGGTTGTGTGTGCATGAAGGGGAGATAGGGGTGTGTGTGTGCACAATTATGTTTATGGGAATTATGTTTGTTTGGGGTATTTTTTTGTTGTTGTTGCTGTCTAATCTATCTTCTGCTTGACCTCAGAAAACTGTAAGCGACAAATCACAGACACAACAAACTAAGAATGTGTGTGTGAGTGTGTCTATGCATTAAGGGCTTTCACTCTGACCTAGTTTGACTCATTGCTTGTGTGAGCTTTAAACCCAGTGACCACGGCCACACATGGTCAATCTGCCACTGTCACTCTTTACAGCAGTCAGACAAATATTTGGGGCATGCTGAGAGACCACACATGAGGCCCTTTCCCATCAACCCCTATGGCAAGGAAAGAATCTAGGCCTCATCTTTCTAGAACAAAAACAAAAATATGCCAACCTACTGTACATATTTGCCTCTCCTTATTTACCTCTCCTTAAAATCGCTATAGTGCAGCGATTTTGTGTTCTTGATTCTGATTGGCTACTGAAGGTGCTGATTCATTTTCTATAGCAGTAGCTCTGACTTTGCATTTTGCAGTTCCCCAGTAGCCTAACAAGGTGAATTATTTTCCCATATTAGCTTCATGAGTGAGAAAAATAAAGCGGCTTTTTCATACGTTACTCATTGCAAGTTAATAATATATCTATTATAATAAATAGATCAAATATATGACATCTTGTTTTATACTGTAGTAAATACAAAATTGTTAGCTATGAAACACTACACGCTGTTATTGAAAGATTTGCACAATTTACACAATATTAACTATTATTATTATTATTATTATTATTATTATTATTATTATTATTATTATTATTATAAAATACAACCTATTTAATCTGTTCACATAATTAACTACAATTGCTTGTTATTACTATAATAAATGTTGTTGTCATGGTTACGCTTGACTACCTTACCTATTAGCCCTTGCATATCACATGACCTTCTCACATGTCTCACTGATCACTCACACCTGTTGTTTTTTTCCATAATCGGCAGCCCTACGTAACTTCTAAGGTTACGTCTCAGTCAGCTCCGTAGTTCAGTAGTCAGGGCACCGATCATGCAGTCGGCCATATTTTATGACCTCAATCAATCAAAAAATCTCTCCAGTCTTCTGGAATGTTCTCTCCTTAACAAAATCCCACAATGCACCACAAAAGCTAGGGAGCATGGATACTCAATATGCATATCTGAAACCTTTAATCTTGAAAAATAATTGGTGGATGAAACTAGTCTCTGCTAACTTTGTCTAAATGTAAGTAGCTTGCTTTAGTTGTTGTAGCTCTCAGACAATAACTTGTGTTAACTTTATTTGTTGTATGTGCAGTTTGTACGAATCTAACAACTTTTAAATGTTTACTGATTTAAAAACATGCCAGTAGCTAGTCATCGGTCCAGCTCTATCACATTTTATAAAATATTAATTTTAAATATTTAACATGTTTGGATTTTAATAGTCACTGATGAAAAAATCAGAACATCAACAGAAACTAAGGCATCAGTGTCTCAATGTGTAGTGAGTCAGCGTATTTTACCAGAGCCCAAACTTGTGCATATATGATTAACTGATTCACTACCTAGGGAGCTAGAAAGCTGATTGAGATGCAGATCTAGATTCTGTGTACCTCAGTGTCATGATCCTGTTGAAATAATGCTTTGTTTAACGCTTTACCTGTCACAGCTTTGCTAAGAGTCTGTATTACATCTTGCTGGTTTGTTTTGTCCTCAGTTTTTTTGCACCTCACCCAATAAAAGTCTGCTTTTACGTTCCCTGACATTCGTCACTCATCAGATTTTCTTTCCTTTCCCTTGAAATATGTATGACAAAGTGCAAAAAGACTATCCTGAAAATGTACAATTACAGCTTTACTTCTGAAGACTCCTTCCAATAAATCTGGAGAATAACATCTCACAGAAAACTTATGTTTATACCGATGACCCACATAAAAAGTGAATTACTATAGGCTTGATATTGTATTAGAATGAGTGCATAGAATATAAATATAATAGCAATTATCCAACACCTTCTGTAGCACTATGGTGCGATTATTAATAATATATTACTACTAATCTGATATGCACTAACAATAGATATAACAAGGAGATTAAACATTTTTGTGTTAAAAAGATAATCATTTATCTGCATAAACATACTGTATACATACAGAGAACACCGCTGGATAGAAAGAGACACACAAACATAAACCGTCAACGCTTTCCCCATGAATATTCAGGTACCTTTGGAAAAGCTGCATTTTCAGGCATTTAGCAATTAATTATTATTGCTTTTATAAATTCATGAGGACATTTTATCACATTAGTGTAAAGCTACAAAGGACAACGTTTGAAGACTCCTTAGTTATTAAAATGTTTTTGAGCCTAATGTTTGTTTGTTTGTTTGTTTGTTTATTTTAATTGAAGTATTAGGACCTCTGGAAAAGCCACATTATAGTCACATCAACACAGATTATTTTTTATATTAACGGATACTGTGGTCAAATATTCACGACTGTTCACCACTTGTTTATCCACTATGCTAATTAGGATTAAATCACAGGCTTCAGAGTCCATTTGTATGGTTAATACTCTTTTGTGTTTGACCCAAGGGGGATTTCTAAGCAGTGCTTTAGGGTTTGAGGGAAATGATTTTTGGCTGACATCATCATATTGCCTCGTCATGTCTTTCTTATCGTTTCAAAAAGTGCTTTAAAAGATTTTCTTCCAAAAGGCAGCAAACCAGATTCCTTTGCCAAATTGCATGCTACATGATTTTTTTGGGCCAAAATGTCATACAATTTTTTTTCTTTTGGATGCTGAAAGTAATTTTATTGACTGTCTTTCCCATGTTATCAGAGCTGCACAGCCTGCCAGCTATCCTCCAAAAGCCTTGGGCTTTCGTGGCAGATACACACAGGTACAATAGATACCCGTCCAGACGGTCTCCAATCAAATAATTACGAGCCTTTGCCAAACCTAAGCACCAGCTAATGAATGGAAATGAGCGATTTGTATGCGGACTGCCCGAGAGGCTTTCTCAGTACTTACCTGATAAGTGCCGCGGTTCTGCCACTCCATGATGAACTTCATTCAGAGATGATGGCATTGTTTGAATGGGTGACGCATGGCTGGAGTCCTTGTATTGGATTTCTGAATAGCTTCAACTAAAGGTGTTCATTAAGAGCACTTAGTGCTGATTTAATGGCTGAAAACATGTCGACCTTGTGCCACCCAGCATTAAATTGGACCTTCCTGCACGTCCTTAACTTTTTGTCATGTGTATAGCTATGTATTATAGTTATGCAGGTCTCAGGGAGCATGAGCGTCTTCTGCTGTGAATTTTGCTCTTATTGAAGTATTCAATAGAACGATTACCTTTTAATGCTTTATTATGCACTGATTTCTTCAAAACCATGCAAACACTCAAATACTCAGACTTGACCCTGATCGGAATTTTTTATTAATGTTAATTCTGTTATGCATTATGCATTATTTGCAGGGAATAAGATCAAATAATGATGTTTACTCTGGATTTGAATGTAGACTGGCACTAAATATTGTATAGCAATGTGTCCTTGAGTAGTCACTAAATACTTGTAGTTTTATATACAGTATACAGTATATGGGGGGCTTAGTGGTTAGCACGTTCGCCTCACACCTCCAGGGTTGAGGGTTCGATTCCCGCCTCCGCCTTGTGTGTGTGGAGTTTGCATGTTCTCCCCGTGCCTCGGGGGTTTCCTCCGGGTACTCCGGTTTCCTCCCCCAGTCCAAAGACATGCATGGTAGGTTGATTGGCATCTCTGGAAAAATTGTCCGTAGTGTGTGAGTGTGTGAGTGAATGAGAGTGTGTGTGTGCCCTGTGATGGGTTGGCACTCCGTCCAGGGTGTATCCTGCCTTGATGCCCGATGGTGCCTGAGATAGGCACAGGCTCCCCGTGACCCGAGGTAGTTCGGATAAGCGGTAGAAAATGAATGAATATATATATATATATATATATATATATATATATATATATATATATATATATATATATATATATATATTAGATATAGATAGTTATATACATATAAAAACTACAATGAGCCAATAATTCTAAATTAGTAAATAAATATGTGTCTTAATCAGAAGTCAGGTGCATTTGGGTCTTATTTTCCATTCTTATATTGTCCCTAAAGTCTAAAGAAATTCTAATATATTCAAAGATTTAAGTAAACAACTGGTTACAACAGGCAACCTTGCATTTTAACATTAACAAGATACTGACAGCTGACTTGATGCATTAAGGCTTAAATGATTAGAACGATAAAAGCTGTAGTTGAATCTGACTAAAACAAAGTAACATACACTATACACTGAGCCAAAAGTCCAAGGTGACTGTAATTAACACTGAATTATACGATCATTGCTCTCTAAGAAGAATGAAAGCATAATTGATTGCTTATTGAGTGTATAACCTCTAAACTATATATAGTTTATACATACATACATTCACACATATATCATTTTTAACGATTAGGAGAATCTCAGCAGCTCTGAGCGAAGTGGTGCACAAAAGCTTTGTAACAGATCTAGAACATCAGCGCTGTCAGCTATTTTAGTCAGAAATAAAATCTTGTATATAAACACGTACAAATGACTTTCAGACACAAACTGTTCTCTCCATTAACATGCTGGTATTTTTATACGGATGTTTATTGTCTAGACCGCCGGATGCCCTGGAGCTGACAAACGGGAATCATGGGATATGTAGGACAATGAAGGATTGTATTAATATAAATGTAATTTTTGCTTTAAAAAAGTCCATACTTTTCATATCCATGGAGAGTAAAATACTGCTACAGCAAAGGTGTTGAATTCTCGGTTCTGATTGGTCAGTTCTGTAACAGCGGGTACGGCCGTGGTATCTGGGTTTAAAACCCGTGCTGTAATTTAACAAATGAAAAATCGTTGATACGGTGATACAGAAAAGAACAAAAAAAATTTCACTTTATGATCGTAGTACAAGAGATGATTATGCATGCCTAGGGCCGTGTAGTATCGCAGTACATTTTGCAGGCTCATAGAAAAATGTCTATTAAAACATATTTAACTGTATATTTACTATCCACGCTGTTTGGCAGTTGATTTACATCACAAAGGTCAAAGCTAGAAGCTACAGCAGCGTGCTGTCAGACAAACATAAAGAACTGGGAAAGAGTGTAACAAAACAGGCATAAGCCCATCTACATGTACATGAACCTTGCACGATGACAATAAACTGAATCGAATCTAATCTAATCTGAAAGAATTATAAAAAGACCATATACAGACAATATACAGAAAAAGGGAAGTTCTTCTGTCGTTTGGATGTGGTTTGGGTTCAACAGAACTGACACTGACCAGAAAACAGGTGTAACGTTGTACTTCTGCAGAACAGACATCAACATATGGGGTTATTTTAGATCATCGATTTATTCATGTAACGTATTATGATTTCGAATTTTTTACGGATTTTCCATTTATCCAATAATCCAAATCGTGTCCGAATCATTTCGATCATTTCATCAATCCTGATGTTTTACCGCTAGCTGGAGTCTCGTCACCCGGTGGTCACCTTGCCAGTGTCTCATGGGTTTGTTGTGTATGAAGCAGCCCGGAGAATGTCATGCCTTCTTTTGAACCGATGTTGTGTCAGTCAGCTGTATGGCCTGGTCTTTATCAGCAATCAGGTCTGCGCTGATCTCATAGTTTACGATGACCCGTTAGTTCCTCAGGAGCTCTCGGCTGCACTATTATACAGTACACTGTTGTAGAAATGACATTATTTACATTTACATTATTTACTCATACGTTTTGTACTTAATTTAGGAGTTTGAATAAACTACCAAATTTCTACTGGGGTTTAAAGGATTGCCATAAGAAATCCAGGAAATCCTCATTTCTTGTTTAAATGCCCCTATGAACGATTTACAAACGAACTGATCCGTATTCAATTTGATAAATGAGGCCCAGGGTCTTTAATAGTCCCTCGTTCTGTTCTAAACTCAGATTGGAATCTTCCTGTGCTTTTGATTAGAAGAAAATGGCTTGTAACACACTTTTCAATGTACGACAGGCATTATTCGAACGAGACGACTAATGAGAATTTGGGATAAAGCCGGGATACGTTTCCAGGCAAAACAGTCTTTCTGGAAATCAAAGTATTTTACAGCATGGCTTCCATCAAATGAATTGTAACTGTAGTGCTTAAAAGAAGTTTAACAGCACGTCTGTTAATGTTGACTGACTTGACATTCTCAGATTTCCTGCTCTCTCTGTGGTTTCATGTGCATGAGAGGAAGCTTGTGGTTCTCCTCTCACACTGTATGCTCTATCTTACTCTCTTTCTCTCTGTGTGTCTGTGCTCGTGTATGTGCATGTGTGTGTGGCTTACTGGTCTGAACCATAGATGGGCAGTTAGATAAGTGCGGCATGTTGACATGCGGATGAGCATCTCGAACACACACCCGGTTAGATAAGTCCCCCATGCCAGCACTAAGTCACACGTTTAAAAAAAAACAAAACATACACACACGTATACAAACACACACAGCTCAAAGCATGGTGGTATTGTGGGTGCAGCACCTCACATTTTAAACCGATGATAATCTAACAGCAAACGGACAGACGAGGACGCATAGCGAGTTAATATCAGATCGTCACGTTCATCTTGAGTACACCGAAAAATTCTTCATGCTTTAACTGGACAGATTCAGTGAACTAACACAACACCCAGATTCGAGAACCTCCCGAATTTGGTCCCTCGCACATGTAGCTCATACTGTACACTGCAAGGATTTGCATTATTCACCTCTATGCTTCCTCACCAATCAAGCACTTCCACGTATATACTGTAGCTCTACCACCAATTCTGTCAACACTTACAGATTTGTTCTGTGTGTCAAACCGTCCCTGTTTTTTTTTTTTAACATGAAAGAGTGTTTTAAGAGACTATAAACGTAAAGTGATAATTTACAAAAAGCACATTAAAATGGCTTAATTAGCACATTAAAAAGTCAGTGAAGCTGAAACTCCCTCCCCTTAAAATCCCCCCTCCTGAAAAAAGTAGAGTACATATGCTTAGAAAAACAGCATGTCCACCTGAACTTGGTGAAACTCTAATGGCTGCGAGGCTTCTCCCAGATCTCCGGAGCCGTTAGTGCAACGTTAAACTGCTGTCAGAGAGTTTGTGGGGTGCAGCAGCATTTTCTTTTTCTTTCTCATCCTCTGTGACCTCCACTTCCCTTACATCTCTTACATCTGAGGAGCTGTCGACATCTGGAGAACATTTACCCCGTCCTCTAAGTCTTGTTAAACACAACTTGTGGGCCTTTTTTTTTCATCCTTTTTTATTTTTTTTTATTTTTTTTGGTTTCCTCATGTACTTTTATCTGACAGACTGATGTCAAGGTGGAGCTTCTCTGAACCTGTGTGACCCCAGGACACCCTTTTCACGGAAACACCTCACTCACACACACATACTGATGAGTCAGGTTGTTAAACTCTGCCTTTGCTTGAATCTGTCCTCAAGCCAGGCCTTCACATAGTTCCACTGAATTTTTTTTTTTGCACACACAGAGGTGCTCAGAATGATCTATCTGCTCTTACCTGCCAAGAATACAACTGTAAAACGTATGGAGAAATCTACATGTCATGCTTCACCTCATGAAGGTGTGCATACTTTCTCTCAAGCCTGCTTTTTTCCCCTGTCTGAGCTTTAATTCCTGAACAGAGTCAGTCACTGTTCACTTTAATGTCCCTTTCTGACCTCCTTTTTTTCTTCCTCCAACTCCTTGGAGACTGTTTTATGGCACCGGGTTACAGTTGAACCCAAATGGGCCAGCTGTTGCGGCTATCATGGGTTTAATCTGTGCCGGAGTTTTTTTTTTATTAAGCTTTCAACGTGCAGCTTGCGTGACTCTGTTGCTTATTTAACAGCCACTACCTTGAGACATGAGTGTACATCACCCAGTGCACCCACACTCACATTCACGCACATGGTGTATGACTGTTAATAGTGCCTTAAGACATTTACAGATGAGGTTTGAGTGTTCTACAGCTGCTCTCTCTCTTTCTCTGTGTGTGTGTGTGCGTGTGTGTGTGGGTGCATCAGTCATCACATTTCAACACAAAGTCGATTAAAGGAACCACTGAAGCTTGTGTTTGGGAAGCAGAACGGCATCTGAAGCTTCTCTGTGTTGCTCTGATGGACTGGTTACATGTGTGCAGTGATGAGTGCTGTAGTGTGTAGTGGAAAGTCTGAAGGGTTTTACCTTTTTTTTTTGTTGTTTATATATGTAGCAAATAAAATTTGAACATGAATTTCAGAAGAAACTTATTATTGTTAAAACATTGTTATTACACACACCCTGTATGCTAGGCCGATGAAGTAGCCAAAAAAATAAAAAATAAAAATACAGCAGCAAATCAGAAAACACATGCACAAATTGAGAAACATCATAATTAAGACATGCAATGAAAACAAATAAATCCGAGAGAGAAAAAAAAATTAGAATGTAACAGCAAATAAGAAAACACGCATACACATGCAAAGACAAAAAATCCACTACAAATTCAGAAATGTTAAAAGCAAAAGAAAGAACATATCAGCTGAGCCATAAAACAGGTAGCAACAGGTTTACAAATGGAATAGCAAAATTAAAAAAAAAAATGCAAAAAAAGAAAAAAAAATGAAAATAAAACAAAAAAAGCACAATTAATTAAAACAACGATTAATTGGACGAATGAATTTCACAACAAAAATTAACTGCAGGTTTTAACATTATTATCTAGTGTAAACAATGAAAATTTACTTAAGTTATTATTGTGCAGAGTCATTTTTCCTTCTGAACAACCCGGATTGGCAGGTTAGTTTTACAGCTACCCTAGATTAAAAAAAATAATAATAATAATAAAAAAAAAAAATCCTACTTAAATCATCAATATATTCATTCAATATAACTCATTTTCTCTTAGGGTTAATTGTCCTCTGTTCTCTGTTGTGCTGTAGCCAATTAGCAACAAATATTTGATCTTTAATTCATTTTGAGTTAAATTTCTTGTTTTCCTGATTTTGCTGATGTGTGTATACATGTGAGTGGGCACGGTGGCTTAGTGGGTAGCACGTTCGCCTCACACCTCCAGGGTCGGGGTTCGATTCCCGCCTCCACCTTGTGTGTGTGGAGTTTGCATGTTCTCCCCGTGCCTCGGGGGTTTCCTCCGGGTACTCCGGTTTCCTCCCCCAGTCCAAAGACATGCATGGTAAGTTGATTGGTGTGTGTGTGTGCCCTGCGATGGGTTGGCACTCCGTCCAGGGTGTATCCTGCCTTGATGCCCGATGACGCCTGAGATAGGCACAGGCTCCCCGTGACCCGAGGTAGTTTGGATAAAGCGGTAGAAAATGAGTGAGTGTATACATGTGTTGAGTTTCTGATTCCCTGTTGTGTTTTATTTGTTGTTACAATTTCAGATTCTGTGTTATGTTTGCTGTTTTGTGGTCCATTTTGCTTCTTGTGTTTTCTTAGTTAGTTGTGTTTTGAACTTGCAGGCCAGTGTCACACAGCCTTAGTTAAGCCGAGCGTGTTTCTTGTTAGATGAATTTGTGGGTGATTGTCTGTAGCATTTTGGCACTAGTCAGCACCAGCATGGCCAATCGAGCATGGTAAATCAGCAGTAGAGGCCAGCAGGAGATTTTTCTTATTCACTGATTGGTTAGCCGAGCAAATCAGTGCAAATCAACATAGAATTAGAGTGACTCAAACAAACAACACTCTCAGGAAAACATAAACATAGTTCTCAAATTTTGGGTTGTGTGAAGGCTCAGCATTTTAGGTTCGAGCATAAGCTCAGGTTACAGTCCGTGCAGAATTTAAGGTGTTTCTCTGAATTCTCCAGTTTCCTTCAGCCTCTTTCCAGCTTCTTCCAGCCTCTTTTCAGTTTCCTCCCACCTCTCCAGTTTCCACCCCTTATTCCACCCCATATTTTCCACCCCATATTCCTCCTGCCTCTCTACTTTCCTCCTGCCTCTCTACTGTAGTTTTCACCTGCCTTTTTTCAGTTTCCTCCTGCCTTTCTATTTTCCTTCTGCCTCTTTCCAGGTTCCTCCTGCCTCTCCAGTTTCCTCCTGCCTCTCTATTTTCCTTCTGCCTCTTTCCAGGTTCCTCCTGCATCTTCTGTTTCCTACTACTTCGCTAGTTTCCTCTTGCCTCTCTATATTCCTCATACCTCTCCAGTTTCCTCCCACCTCTTTCCAGTTTCCTCCTGACTCTCTAGATTCCTCCTGACTTTCCTGTTTCCTTCTGCCTCTCCAGTTTCATCCTGCCTCTCCCCAGGTTCCTACCAACTCGTCATTTTCCTCTCCAGACTCCTTCTGCCTCTCCAAAATAAGTAAACTGGCAACTCTCATTTACCCCCCTGGTGGGAATGAGTGTGTGCACAGTGATCTGCTGTAGAGCGGCATCTCAATCCGGCTCCAAAGGTTTCCCAGATAGGAACACAATGGTTTTCATGCAGACAGCCACAAAAATAGCAACAGAGGACACCAAAGGAAAAGTTCCTACCAGAAGGAATATTAGCATTACTATGGAAATTGTATTAAAAATTCTCTCTTGGTCAGATCACACTCAAATTAAGGCAATAAAACAAATTAAATTTGATAAATTGTGCATGACTGTACCGGACTCTTCGGTTTCTTACTCTGATATCATCTTTAATGAGGAAGACAGAATGATGTGGGCTAGCCTGAGGATATCTGAAATGGGTTGAGGCTGACCACAGCTCTACTCCAGGGACCTCATCAGCATGATCATTACCTTGAGTACAGGCCTGTCTAACTGAAAATGACACGCCTAACCATTTGGGTAGATTACTAATACATTAAGGAAACACGCAGTGTGTGTAATGACAGGTAGGATTGTTAGACAAACCCATGGCAAAGTGGTATAAAGCAGCACTTAATGAATTTCCTCCCATCTCTCGCACTCAGGAACGTACATGTACATCCACTATAATACACACCATACATGTATAATACATACCATTCAGCTTGTGTGTTCTCAATAGCGAGCACATGTAAAGCACTGATAAATCACTCATCAAGTGAAACTTAGTGAGGAGAAAATCAGTCTTTGTTTTTTTTTTTGTTTGTTTTTTTTTATTTGAATCTGAACATAATGTTTATTTATTCATTCATTTGTTAATTTAATTTTGCTTATGCATTAAGTGTCAGAAATGCACAGGCATTTTTTTGGAATTTCATCTGATGTCATCGCTACCATGACGATTGTTCAAACGACATAATACAGTAAGTGTCACAGACAACCACAAATAAATACACAAATACAGATAAGACTAAGACTAAGATTAAGTGCATAGACATCAACACAAACATATACAAAAGTATGTATATAGTCCAGATATAAGGTTGGGTCTAATAAATATATTATGAATGGATTATACTTGGTCTGGTAACTACTGTATGAGCCCGGAACTCTGAAAACATCACTGGGTCTTGTTTGATGAGGTTGGTAGCTCTTGTGATGATGAGTTCTCTTGGTCTTAGTGAGTATGGGTTAGTTAAGCTTATCCACTGGTACCTTCTGTAACAGTTCGGGTCATTAGGACTTTTCTGGCCTTTTGTCCTTGCTCAGGTACTGTATAGTTCTTTTGAAAGGAAAGAGCTGGAGTATGATGAGGATCTTTTCAGTAGTACAGATTGCTTCTTGGACTGACCGGAGGATATATTTGTTGCATGCAATGTTGGTTTGTTGGTTGCATTGGTCAACTTCTTGGTTAAAAGAAACACATTTTTGGTTGCAAATACATCAGTCTAGGATTTGCATCTTAACAATCTGAAATTTTTTTGTAATTTTTAACATTTTTTTCAAAATTACTCAAGCTCTGTCAGAATTTCTGGAACAACTGTACAATGAGAAAAGCCATTTTTAATTCCTGCTACAGATTTGCAATCAGGTTCAAGTCTAGGCCAATCGAACGCTTTCGGGTTCTTGGTTTTGGACCACTCCATCCAGTGTAGCATTGGAAGTAAGCTTAAGGTCATTGTCTTTTTAGTAGTTGAACCTCTGCAACATAGAGCTACCAGCACCATGCTTCTGTAAGGGAATGCTGGTCTCAGACAGGATCAACACCATTTCCCTCTCAGGTTTGTCAGCGTCAGATTAATTTTACTGCTTAATGTTCCAGCGATTTATTACAATACACCTCTGATAGTGTATAATTCAGTTACTGCTATAATTTTTTTTTATAAATAGTAGGAAAAATGTTGTTAGAAATGTACAGTATGTCGAGATCCACATACAGGTCCTGTGAGCATAATAGGTTAAATAAAATCTCTCCATTTTTCAAATGTCACAAGACCTTTATTGTCTGTAAAAGGTGTGGTCCACATCAAGCACAGGAGTCATAATTCTTCGCTTCTTTTCGTAGTCAACATGCTTTTAATGACATTTGACCTTTCTTATGCTGGTACTTTATTCCACAGAGAGTTGCATTGTGTCAATTAAAGGCCAACAGAAAGACATGTTCACCTTCATGACTATATAGCCAAAAGAGTATATATGAGCACAAGCTGTCTGCCTCTTTTAACAAACAGAAGGTTTTGGTCAAAACCTTGTCAGAATGACTGCCAAAGATGCAGGCCACCGATCCATCCATTCAACCTTTCTCTCTGATTATAGCTTCTTTTTTTACCGAACAGCTCGGTGGAGTTCTCTGAACGTTCTCTGGTAGTCCGAAAGAACAATTTAAACAAGTAATAATTCATGCTAAAAGGTTTCTTCCTCAGCACAAGACATGTTTGCCACCAGACATTGCATTTCTGTGATAATGCACGAACGTGAGGGTGCAAATCTCTTAATCTTTAGTGAACATACAGATAAATGTAAGCTTAACACAAACTTAAATCTCAAATCTCTACTCTGTATAAATAGGTACCATAGTGTCGTCGTTATACCCGACGATGGAAGCAAGTAGAGTAAATTTAAAACTATTTGCCGATTTTCATTCTACCTTGTTTGAGAATAAAGCCAAATTCGGGACGCTCGTTTGGCTGAAATAGAGGAAATGTGTAACCATGGTTAATTTGCTAAGTCTAGTTGCACTCTCCAT
The DNA here is from genome assembly GCF_022655615.1 of Tachysurus fulvidraco. Lineage (NCBI taxonomy): Eukaryota > Metazoa > Chordata > Actinopteri > Siluriformes > Bagridae > Tachysurus > Tachysurus fulvidraco. The sequence goes on along the minus strand of NC_062524.1, from coordinate 6,437,732 downwards.
AGAGGAAGATATAGACCCAGAAAAAAATGGTAGACCAATATGTTAAAGTGCAGTTATATCATGTACCATTTAAAGTAAAATGTTATAATTGGATTTAATTGTGTTTGCATTTGGAAAACTCTTCTGAAGGATTTAGATTTTATTTGTCACATCCACTATACGTTGTATATAATACTGGTATACATTTACAGTGTGACTGTAAAAACAATGAAATAAGATGAAAGTATTAAAATAGAACTGAGTAATAGTAATAATGAGGTGTGTTGTAATCATATGTAGCCAGGCGTAGATGAAAGTTTCTCCTGAAACCTTCTGTACTAATCACATGAATAGAGAGGTGTTTATATCACCTCAGCAGTCATAACACATCATCACTGGGGGATTCTGACTTAGGGCTAAAATTAGTGAAGATCCGAAATGTTAAGTACTTCAATTCTTAGTCATGTCGTTAGCCAGGTTTCTTCTACAGGAGGCAAAAGTGTGATAAATGAATCGATGGACGGATTTATTTGTGTGAAATAAAGGAAGAAATTGATCATGTTCAATAAAATTCAACAAATTCTTTAATATTTTCTTTACCAAAGTGTTCTGATGTGTCTGGAGCTCATCGTGTTTTGGCGTCCAACCTACCTAGTGTGTAGTAGATTTTCAGCTCTTATAGTCCCTAATCTAGTGTTAGATCATATTATTAATTCATAGTGTTTGGAAATCTCATGTAACGCTACTACACATTTAACATTTAACCCTGCATCATAAGTGGGACATAACCACATCATAAATGGTTTTGGCCTTCAGGGTAATTCTCTCTGCACTCTGGTCTCTCTGTATAAATATATATGTATATATTTTTTTCCCTTATTTTCTGTTTAGTGAAGTGAAACCAAAGCACGAATTCAGACCTAGCCTATACCACCCTTTTTCTTGTTGTCATGGTTACATTTCAACAAGGTTACAGGAATTGTGATTACATTTTTGACTAGTGGTCCGAAACTGCGCCCTATTCTCTGTATGGTGTCCTGGGAATCTTGCCAATTTGTAGCCATGTTTGAAAACCTAGTGGAACATACCAAGAGTGCTTATGAAATCCCACAATGCACTGCAACATGTTAAGTGTACCTTTATGTTCAATTTACACACAGAGCAAAAAAAGAAAAATAACAGAAACACCATATCAAAAATGTTTGTCCTTGTAGCATAAGCCAACTGCAGAATTAAAACAAATGCAAACAGAACTCAAGGATTTTTATATAAAAGTGAAATATTGGTTTAAGCAAAAACATATTTGTTTTTTTCTATGTTTGAACATTTTGAACACATTTTTGTGTCAGGCGTACACATAATACATCCCATAATATTGTGCTCCCGGGAGATTTTCCTTGCAACGGTCACCACAGGCTTGTTCACTGGGGATAAATACAAACACATTTAAACATATCTAATATTAATCTTGATCTTTTGTACTATATGAATCTTTATATTACCCTTTTGTTTTATGTTTATGTTCTGTTTAGCTGCTTTGAGACCATATCAATTTTTAAAAGCGCTATACAAATACATTTGAATTTGAATTTGTAGCTGGGTTGTGAATTTTTTTTCTACTGTCTGATATTCTGTCTATTTCTGTCTGATACTCTATATATTACTGTCTGATACTCTATTCACTACCATCCGATACTCTATTCACTATTGTCTGATACTCTATATATTACTGTCTGATACTCTATTCACTACCATCCGATACTCTATTCACTATTGTCTGATACTCTACCCACTATCGTCTGATATTCTATTCACTACTTTCTGATATTCTATTCACTACTGTCTGATACTCTATTCACTACTGTCTGATACTCTATTCACTACTGTCTGATACACTATTCACTACTGTCTGATACTCTACCCACTATCGTCTGATATTCTATTCACTACTGTCTGATATTCTATTCACTACTGTCTGATACTCTATTCACTACTGTCTGATACTCTATTCACTACTGTCTGATACACTATTCACTACTGTCTGATACTCTACCCACTATCGTCTGATATTCTATTCACTACTGTCTGATATTCTATTCACTACTGTCTGATACTCTATTCACTACTGTCTGATACTCTATTCACTACTGTCTGATACTCTATTCACTACTGTCTGATACTCTATTCACTACTGTCTGATACTCTATTCACTACTGTCTGATATTCTATTCACCACTGTCTGATATTCTATTCACTACTGTCTGATACTTTGTCTATTACTGTCTGATACTATCTACACTACCATCTGATACTTTGTCTATTACTGTCTCATACTCTGTCCATTACTGTCTGATACTCTATTCACCACTGTCTGATACTCTATTCACTACTGTCTGATACACTATTCACTACTGTCTGATATTCTATTCACTACTGTCTGATACTCTATTCACTACTGTCTGATACACTATTCACTACTGTCTGATATTCTATTCACTACTTTCTGATATTCTATTCACTACTGTCTGATACTCTATTCACTACTGTCTGATACTCTATTCACTACTGTCTGATACTCTATTCACCACTGTCTGATACACTATTCACCACTGTCTGATACTCTATTCACTACCTTCTGATACTCTATTCATTACTGTCTGATATTCTATTCACTACTGTCTGATACTCTATTCACCACTGTCTGATACTCTATTCACCACTGTCTGATACTCTATTTAACACTGTCTGATACTCTATTCACCACTGTCTGATACTCTATTTAACACTGTCTGATACTCTATTCACTACTGTCTGATACTCTATTCTTTACTGTCTGATACACTATTCACTACTGTCTGATACTCTATTCTTTACTGTCTGATACTCTATTCTTTACTGTCTGATACACTATTCACTACTGTCTGATACTCTATTCTTTACTGTCTGATACACTATTCACTACTGTCTGATACTCTATTCCTTACTGTCTGATACTCTATTCACTACTGTCTGATACTCTATTCCTTACTGTCTGATACACTATTCACTACTGTCTGATAAACTATTCACTACTGTCTGATAAACTATTCACTACTGTCTGATAAACTATTCACTACTGTCTGATACTCTATTCACTACTGTCTGACACTCTATCTACTAATGTCTAATACTCTATCTTTTACTGTGCAATACTAAAGGTAGTTAGCCTTTACATGCACAGACTAACATGTCTCAGGAGCTGCTGTAGCCTCAGACAATTATGGGAAATATTTAAATGATATATTTATATCACTAGGTGTAAACTGTCATAGCTCTGACATCTTCCATGGCCATTTTATAAATTCTTATATTGGTATTCTTATATTGGGATAAGTCCCAGCCCAGAGATTATTTTTTTTTTAATTTAGACATGCCATGATATTATGTGACATAACAGTACATGCCATTTATCCACAGCACAGAAGGGACTGTAGCTATAAAGCCTTTATTCAGTGTAGTAAAATACAATGTGCTGAAAATCCCATTTTTTCAGGGCTGATATTGAGGAGTGAAGCATTGATGGGATGTGGCATAAGAAGGAAGAATTATGAGCATGTTTTATATAATTATATGATGGTGGTTATATCCCACAATGCTTTATACTCCCCAAAGGACTGAATGAAGTAGAGGAAGTCTGGCTGAAAGGAGCCATGTCGCCTTCAGAATTTCCGTAAGCATGTAAGCATGTATTGTGTGTATGATAAATGTAGTGTGCATGATCCTCCTCTGAACACCCCAACAACCTCACTACAGCACACACACACACACACACACACACACACATGTAAAATTCGGTAGGTTCTATGTTTGCTGTATGAACATTTCTGAGTGACCTTCAGTGTGCCGAGCCAGCACAAAATATGCATTTAAAGAGAATTGCTGAAATAAATATCCAGGCATGGATGGAGATCGTTTCCTTTGTACTGAGCAAGGCACACACATGCATCACTGTCTGCATGTGTGTGCTGCATTCCTCCGGCCATTTCATTTGCAGGGAAATTAACCGTGTTCAGCACATAAACAAACGCAGTTGGCGCAATTACACTGCGCTCACAGCTGCTGAACGGACTTAGTCATGTCGTTATCCAGGTTTCTTCCAAAGGAGGCAAAAATGAAATAAATGAATCAATGGAGGAAATTATTTCTATGAAGCAAAGGAACAAATAGATAATATTTATTGGAATTCAACAAATGTGTGTGTGTGTGTGTGTGTGTGTGTGTGTGTGTGTGTGTGTGTGTGTGTGTGTGTGTGTGTGTGTGTGTGTGTGTGTGTGTGTGAGTGAGTGAGAGAGAAAGTGTAAAAACAAATATTGTGTATAAAAACTTAATAAGTAAACTGTAAATGGTGGTTTGTTTGTTTGTCTACTTGTTAGTTTATGCAGATAGATAGATAGATAGATAGATAGATAGATAGATAGATAGATAGATAGATAGATAGATAGATAGATAGATAGATAGATAGATAGATAGATAGATAGATAGATAGATAGCAAGTCCACAAGTTTGCCAGCAGTCACAGTATCTGTCCTTGGCTGCTTATTGAGCTGATTCTGAGCACTCACCCTTTCCTAATAGGCTTTGGGAATTGTGTTCCTCTATCTGATATAGATGAGACTGTTTATATATATATATATATATATATATATATATATATATATATATATATATATATATATATATATATATATATAATTTTTTTTCTTTGAGGAAAATGTAATAAAGTCTGCCATTTTTATTGGCCACTGATCCCACCACCACGGAAATTGAACACTTCAGGCGCTGCTCCATAAGCCTTTTGCTTCATCCGGATTTCATTTTGCAGATGGGACACGTGTGCGATAATGAAATGCATGTTCGAGACAAAGACATCCGACTGAATATCAAACCTTCGTGTGTACTGAGTGCTGTCCTGCATCTCTGGCTTACCTGTCCTCATTGCGCTCGTCCTCTGCGCGGTTCAGACGCTCTTATATCCGAACACTTTCATTTATTAATAAAAGCCGGAAACTCTTTGCTCAAAGTCAAACTAGCAACAGTGTGGAGAGTCCTTGTTGTGTTGGTGGTGTACATTTGCCAGAAACAGGATTAATAATGTCATCAGCGATGTGGTTTATAGCTTATCAGTGCTTCATTGATCTTTAATGAAGCTCGCGTGGCATCCATGTAAACTTTAGTGATGTGTTTAGGAATTTTGAGCTCCCACACCATGCATCAAATCAGTTAATTACAGACGTGCATTTATTTAATTCCTGCTAGACCACGTTGATAAATTGTCCCTTCTGCCTAACACTCCTGTAATAAACAAGGCAAGCGCTTTGCCATTAATAAGTAGCGTGTAGCATAAACACGTCGAGTAACAACATGTGAGACTTCTCTGAATGCAGAGCGCTCAAACTCTTTCTTTCTTTCTTTCTTTCTTTCTTTCTTTCTTTCTTTCTTTCTTTCTTTCTTTTGTATTTTTTTACCAGCGTAAACACCCGTTCCGCCACGCTGAACAGACAGGTGTGCAGCACTTGCTTGTTCAACACATTTCCTGTTTGGTGCGATCACACACTTTGATGAACATCACAGAGTCTCGCAATTTAAACACGGTTTACCAGCTTTGTGTGCAGGTTGAGGGGTTCATGCGTGCATGTGGGTGTGACTGCACATGTGCATGTTTTTTTTTTGTCTGTGTGTGTCTGTTTTTTTTTTTCTCTCTTTCTTTTTTGCCTCTTCTCTTCTCTTCTCTTCTCACTGTTTGCTTTTCTGCAGGCTCATTTGCTTCTATAGCCTAAGGGACTAGTCTGACTCCTGGGACTGTTCTCTCTATGCTGAATTTACAGTATGCACACCATATATATATATATATATATATATATATATATATATATATATATATATATATATATATATATATATATATTATAGCTCTTCCCTGAAACCTTCATAACTCTATACGTCACACTCAGGGCATTAATTTTGAGTTTTACACAAGGCGCCTGTGTGGATCAGCCTCTCTCAGGGGTCTTAATAATAATAAATATTACTGTGTCAAACTGAGACACACACAAATGCATGCAGTCATCTAGCATGATGAATCATATCAGTCAATTTTAGTTTAATACTAACTTCACGTACTGTATGTTCTTCTGTCAGTTAAACATCGAATAAAGGGCAGGTGGATAAATGTTCATACGAATTGACCTGTACTTAGTTCAGCTGTGATTGTACCTGTGATGTTGAGTCCCCAAATGTCAATCTAGCACCATGTAATTGTCTTCATTTCCTACAAAGAGTAAACTTTTTTTATTATTCAATTATTTTTCCCAAATAAATAGAATTTCCTCCTGTATTGTCGTGTCTATGTTCAGTATAGAATGTCCCTGTCATGTCTCACTCCACAGTGGTGTTAATATAAAGCTCATATATAAAAACCTCAGATACTTTCAGAATTTGTAGTGTTTCAGAAGAATTTCTGTTTTTATCTAGAATACTAGGGCAATAAAAAGTGAATGATGATATTAAGCCCATTTCTGCACTCTGTGATGCCCCATGTGTTTGTTCATAGACATTTAAAATGTAAAGGTGTTTATCTTCAACCACTAAAATTCAGTGTGAGATCAACAAGGTCTCAACACACGTCTCACACTGTAACACTACGGAGTCCTGACACGTATGAGATCAGACTCACAGACAGAAAATCATTCATTAGTTTATACAACTGATTGAAAATGTCCCTCAAGTCGAAGCAGAATTGTTATTGACTATTTCCCATAAACAGCACATCTTCTGTCAACACGTGTTTTATCCCTAACATATAAAGTGCTTTATTTTTAACCTCAGAGATAGTCGCTGTTAAAAGTTCTATGGAAATACAGTTTTCATATACTTTATGAGCAAACCTTTGCACTCGTAATGAGCATGTGCGGTTTAACACGAGCAAACACCAAAGAACATCTGAGTATGCACACACACACACACACACACACACACACACACACACACACACACACACACACACACACACACACACACACACACACACACACACACACACACAGATGTTCAAACTGCTGTAGAAAAACAGTGCCTTGGGGCTTGTGAAAAGCGGTATTACTGTGACTCATTAAAGCACATACAGTACACACACACACACTTATCCACACACACAGATAGAGAGAGAGATAGAGAGAGAGAGAGAGAGAGAGAGAGAGAGAGAGAGAGAGAGAGAGAGAGAGGGAGAGAAGTACCATAATAATATATATGTGTTTATTTAGTTTTTATTAGAGGGTGTGATCAAGACAGAGATGAAAGGTTTACGATGTGGGATGAAAAGGCAGGTGTAGAGCAATGTGTGACGCTGTTTCTTGGCACTCTCACACACTCCTCTCACACACTGATATGTGTGAATCAAAGAGCTTTATGTTACGTGTCCTCACTCGGTCAGCCTTCACCCAACTCTAAACAAGAGTCTCGACGTAGCAGACGTACTGCGTAAAAGAGGAAGTCAAATGCAACTTATAAAATAATATTATATTAAATTATATATATATAATTTTGAATTTTTATAGATATTTGCAGTAAACAATAACCTATAACAATCATATTTTAATGCTAAATGTTGTGGAAAATTAAAATATCAAGTTAAAGTTTTCTAAGCTCGCCCGGTGTATGTTTCTCAGGTATAGGTGTTCTTACACTTGGCCCAAATATTTGAATCCTAATTTGGGATTTTTTGGGGATTTTTTTCCTACAACTGTTACTTAATATGTGTGACTTCAAGCTTATGCTTATGAGCCTCATCATCCACCGTAAAGCAAGTAAAACCAAGCACAGCAGGCTCACTATTCCCTCAGCAGGTCCTCCTGAAAACAATACTTCAGTTAGCTCATACACACACACTGTGATTTGAACAAGTAATTGAAGATAAATGAATGAAAATTGTATGATATTACTTGAAATTTCCAGGAAGTACCTCATGGTTATGAGATAAAAAAAAAATGCAATTGCGTGATATTAGCTTCACGCGAGATAATAAGCTGAAAGTAATGACCTGAGTTCTGGGAGAAAAAAGAAAGAAAGAAAAAAGAAAACATCAACTGTGTTGCTTTAGGAAAAGTATCAATCACATGAAATAACTCACAATTACAGTAGGAGATTAAAAAAGTCTATAAATAAAGTAAATAAAAACAATTTCTGATAATGAGACGAATGAGAAAAAAACAAGTCATTCGCACGAAAATAATTAACGAGTACTGATGAGTAATAAACTAGCGACTTGTAATTCTGAAAGTAACTCACAATCGTGAGATGAATAAAAGTTGCAACGGTTGCATCAAACACACTATTAACTCACAATTACAGATATGAAAAGTCACAAGTGTGAAAATAAATCTGTGTACTATTTATCTTCTTTAGAAACGAGTGCGTACTTGGAAGAAACGAAACACGCTGAGATGAAAAGTGTTTAATGATGTAAGGCTAAAAAAAAAAAAAAAGAGTGTGTTTGTAGTAGACAACATTTCAGTCAGCTATCTCACCTCTCGCTCTCAGCTCTCTGTGAAGCAAATCCAGTGTGTACAGTATTAGCCAGCAGGAAGTGCGCTGCACATGCATGTGTTTAAATGTGAATGTGAATGCGAATGTGTTTTTCCATCCGTGCTTGTTAGCCAGTGCAGACTCTTCTCCCCTGTGCTTCTGTGTCTGACCGGGGAGGATTATCAAAAATTCACAGTCTTATGTAGATTCATACTGTCTCCTTCAGACCGGTGCAGAGGCAGTGCAAGAGATGAGAGAGGCTTCAGGAGCGATGGAGGAGAGGCACAGGAGCTTGCCTGGAGCTGCACCCAAACATCAAGTGAGTCTGAAAGTAATGACCTGAGTTCTGTTCATCATCTCTCTCACTTTCTTTCTCTCTCTTCGCTCCCACAGCCTCCGGACCCTGCGGCCTTATGATGGACCCTCAGGCTATTCCACACACACTCACATGCGCACACAAACACACACACATTATGTTTCATATATATATATATATATATATATATATATATAGATATATATATATATATATATATATATATATACTGTATACATGTGCATCTTAATAAATTAGAATTCATTTATTTCATTAATTTAATTCAAATAGTGAAACTCGTGTATTATATAAATTCAGTGCACACAGACTGAAGTAGTTTAAGTCTTTGGTACTTTTAATTGTGATGATTTTGGCTCACAGTTAACAAAAACCCACCAATTCATTATCTCAAAAAATTAGAATTATGGTGCCATGCCAATGAGCTTATCGACACAAAACACCTGCAAAGGTTTCCTGAGCCATCAAAATGGTCTGTTAGTTTGGTTCACTAGGCTACACAATCATGGGGAAGACTGCTGACCTGACAGATTGTCCAGAAGACAATCATTGACACCCTTAACAAGGAGGGTAAGCCACACACATTTATTAAAATAGAAGTTGGCTGTTCACAGAGTGCTGTATCCAAGCATGTTAACAGAAAGTTGAGTAGAAGGAAAAAGTGTGAAAGACAAAAGATGCACAACCAACCGAGAGAACCGCAGCCTTGAGAGGCTTGTCAAGCAAAATCGAATCAAGAATTTGGGTGAACTTCACACGGAATGGACTGAGCCTGGGGTCAAGGCATCACGAACCACCACACACAGACTTGTCAAGGAATTTGGCTACAGTTGTCGTATTGCTCTTGTTAAGCCACTCCAGAACCACCGACAACGTCTTAGCTGGGCTAAGGAGGAGAAGAACTGGACTGTTGCCCAGTGGTGCAAACTCCTCTTTTCAAATGAGAGCAAGTTTTGTATATTTGGAAACCAAGGTCCTAGAGTCTGGAGGAAGTGTGAAGAAGCTCATAGCCCAAGTTGCTTGAAGTCCAGTGTTAAGTTTCCACAGTCTGTGATGATTTGGGGTGCAATGTCATCTGGTGTTGGTCCACTGTGTGTTTTAAAAACCAAAGTCACTGCACTTGTTTACCAAGATACTGTACTTTAGAGCACTTCGTGCTTCCTTCTGCTGGCCAGCTTTTTAATGATGCTGATTTCATTTTCCAACAGAAATTGGCACCTGCCCACACTGCCAAAAGCACCAAAAGTTGTTTAAATGATCATGGTGTTGGTGTGCTTGACCGGCCGGCAAAGTCACCAGACCTGAACCCCAGAGAGAATCTATGGTGTATTGTCAAGAGGAAAATGAGAAACAAGAGACCAAAAAACTGCAGATGTGCTGAATGTTACAGTCAAAGAAACCTGGGCTTCTACTGTATAAGACCAAAGCAGTGCCACATACTGATCACATGCCATGCCATGTTTTTTATGGGGAGGCACAGTGGCTTAGTGGTTAGCATGTTCGCCTCACACCTCCAGGTTCGATTCCCGCCTCCGCCTTGTGTCTGTGGAGTTTGCATGTTCTCCCCGTGCCTCGGGGGTTTCCTCCGGGTACTCCGGTTTCCTCCCCCGGTCCAAAGACATGCATGGTAGGTTGATTGTCATCTTTGGAAAATTGTCCGTAGTGCGTGAGTGTGTGAGTGAATGAGAGTGTGTGTGTGCTCTGTGATGGGTTGGCACTCCGTCCAGGGTGTATCCTGCCTCGATGCCCAATGACGCCTGAGATAGGCACAGGCTCCCCGTGACCCGAGAAGTTCGGATAAGCGGTAGAAAATGAATGGATGAATGAATGTTTTTTATTGGACTTATGAAGTACAGATAGTGAGATAGTGAATTGGTGGGTTTTTTTGTTAAATGTGAGACAAAATCATCACAGGTAAAAGAACCAAAAAGTTAAACTACTTTCTCTGAAGTTGTGCTGTGGTGACTGGCACCAAGACCTTAGCAGCAGAGGCCAAGTCAACACATGGAACTCTTTGTCATGTTCCTAAAAGCAAAGTTGGTCTACAACAATGTTTAGGTACAGTAGGTATTACGGTTTAAAGTAGCATCCACATGATTACCTTCTTCACATAGTGACATCTCCTGATGCCATCTCTTCTTCAAGGTTAGCAACATACACACACAAAAAAAAGATTCTCCAGACCAGGCCGCTTTCCTCCATTGCTTCATGGTACGGTTTTGATGCACGCATCAGTTGACACTCAGTGGACAGTTGTCAGCATTAGCAAACTGAGCTTTCTATCAAGTGATTCAGCCGTTTCTGCAGTCATTACAAATGACTTGACTTCACATCTGCAGCTTACTGTATGCTTGCCCATTTTTCCTGCATCCAACACATCGACTTGACTGATTGTTCACTTGCTGTCTAAACTGGAAGCCAACAGGGTTAAAAAACAACCTCTGATCTAACTAAGTCTTTTTTTAACCAGCTTTCCATGATGAGATGGAAAGTTGCAGTGCAATGTAGCACACATGCCCTTCATCATGATTGGCACAGGTGCAGAGAGACCTTTTATCGTCTTTGTGTATATTTACGTACAGTACGAGCGAACGTCAAGTGTAATTGAAATTCCACAGCAGGCCTCCGCTGTTCTTCCTAATGGTGGCATATTTAAGATAAGTGGCCGCTCAGATTCAACAATCTGCATGAACGTGGATCGGGCCGGCTGAAGGGGGGGGAGAGACAGAGAGAGAGAGAGAGGAAGAGAGAGCGAATGAGCAGAGAGAGCAGAGTAGAGAGAGAGAGAAAAAAAAACAACAAACAAAAAACAACAAATAAAAACAAAACAAAAAAACAAAAACGAGCGAAGAGAGAGAAGAGAGCCGAGAGAGAGAGCGAGCGAGCGCGAAAACAAAAAAAAGGAGCGAGAGAGATAGAGAGAGAGAGGAGAGAGACACAAAACAACACAAAAAAACAAGAAGAGAGAGGGAGAGAGAGAGAGGAAGAGAGAGAGAGAGAGAGGAAGAGAGAGGGAGCGAGAGAGAGAGAGAGATGAGAGAGGATAGAGAGAGGAGAGAAGAAAAAGAGAGAGAGAGAGAGAGAGAGAGAGAGAGAGAGGAAAGAGGAGAGAGAGAGGAGAGAGAGAGAGGAGAGAGGAGAGAGACAGAGAGAGAGAGAGAGAGGAGAGAGAGGAGAGAGAGGAGAGGGAGGGGAGAGTAGAGAGAGAGCGAGAGAAGCGAGAGAGAGAGAGAGGAGGAGAGGATGCGAGAGGGAGAGAGAGGGGAGCGAGAGAGATGAAAGAGAGAGAGAGAGAAAAAAAAAGATAGATAGGGAGAGAGAAGAGGGAGAGAGAGAGAGACTATCTCTTATATAAAAAACAAAAAAAAAACAAAAACCCCACCCCCATTACACACAACACTACTACTACACCCCTCTCTTTCTCTCTCTCTCTCTCACACACACACTCTCTCTCTCTCTTTCTCTCTCTCTCTTACTCTCTCTTTTCTCTCTCTCTCTCTCTTCTCTCTCTCTCTCTCTCTCTCTCTCTCTCTCTCTCTCTCTCTCTCTCTCTCTCTCTCTCTCTCACACACACACTCTCTCTCTCTCTCTCTCTCTCTCTCTCTCTTTTTCTCTTTACTCTGTCTGTCTATTCGTTTCAAAGAATGCTACATCCACCACAGCTGTAGCGCTCACGTGTTTACCATGGAGTATAATTTTTTACTGAGAAAAGAACAGGAAACCTTTTTACTCAGAAATGACTAAAAGGGAAGTTTTATCAGTGTTTATTTATTTCGTTAATACTTACATTTTTTTATTTTTTTTTAAAGTAAATGCCAGTGGTCAAGTCTAACACCTTTTCTGAGATGTGTTACAGTGATATCAATGAAACAGCTTGCAATTTCAGCACAAGTAGAGTTTACGGGGCGAATAACGGAAGTAGAAGTGTTCTCTGTGTGACAGATTGTCGTGCATATTTTAGTTTCAGTTTGTGTGGCATTTCGTTTATCCTTATCACCAGCTAACATCTCAAACTGAAAAACAGTTCACCAGCAACTACATTTGTGACTTTTTAAAAAAAAAAAATACTCACTCGTGTTAGCTCTGGTGTAAAAGTAAAGATCACAGAATAATAAGAACAACTGCCTTAATACAAACCCATGATTTGACTTGTAGCCCAAAGTCCTGCTTTTATAAGCTGCTGTTATAGAACATAAATTAACATCTTCTGACCAATCAGAATGAAGAATTTGTTTATCAAAGCTCTGATTATGGATTTGAATGCAATGTGATAAAAAAAGGAGCTTGTACTTTCTTGATGGTTTTATGGTATCCAAGCAACACCAGTCCCATTCAAGTAGAACTGGGAGTAAAAATCATTTCCACAAAAAATACATATTATATAAATGGATTTAAGCAGCTGCTTTTGGACTTTCAGTGTAGTATATACTGTACTTGTGTTTTAGCTAAACAGAGCTTCAGATCTTTATTAGTACAGGGAACAATGTTGTTGTCTTTATTACCGAAGCGCTGCTGAATTCTTCATTCTGATTGGTCAGAAGGTGTTGATTTATTTCCTGTCATTTCTATATATTTCTATTCTTACACAAGGACTTATTTAAAATTTTGAATGTCATCTCTAGTGTCGGTACTTTGTAACACTCTATAATGTTTTTAGTGAGTTTAGCAAATCGTGGCCTAATGGTTAGAGAGTCTGACTCGTAATCCTAAGGTTGTGGGTTCGAGTCTCAGGCCGGCCACGACTGAGGTGCCCTTGAGCAAGGCACCGAACCCCGCAACTGCTTCCCGGGGCGCCGCAGCATAAATGGCTGCCCACTGCTCCGCGTGTGTGTTCAATTTGGATGGGTCAAATGCAGAGAACGAATTCTGGGTATGGGTCACCATACTTAGCCGTATGTCACGTCACTTAATTTTCCGACAGGACAGAAGGTCCAAAAAAAAAAAAGTCTTAGCAATAGCTACTGTATAGCTGCTATAATGTGGCTGCTTTAATGTATTCCATTTTCATGTTCAAGTTTCAAAAGGTTAAACTATAAAAATACATGGATACAAATATGATGTCATTATTCTTATGGTAAATAAAAATGTGTGGCTTAGTGGTTAGCATGTTCGCCTCACACCTCCACTTTTTGGGGTTCGATTCCCGCCTCCGCCTTGTGTGTGAGTGTGTGAGTGAATGAGAGTGTGTGTGTGCCCTGCGATGGGTTGGCACTCCATCCAGAGTGTATCCTGCCTTGACGCCTGAGATAGGCACAGGCTCCCCGTGACCCGAGAAGTTCGGATAAGCGGTAGAAAATGAGTGAGAGTGAGCGAGTGTACTTGATGTCAAAATGCTGTGCTACAATAAGAATAAAACGCCAGAATGTGCTGCGATTGGGAAACGATGGACTTCAGGATACTAATTGTGTCACGTTGCTCCATCATTTTTCTTTCTTTTCTTTTATTCATTTATATACAATAGATGCAACGTTGTTGTCAGACATGAGACTATTGTTACAGATAGAGATGGATTGAGTTTTTAAGAAATTACAGTACATGGTGATTCTTAGCAAATATATTTACGGATAGTGATTCACATGTACACTAAGGACGGGCATCAGAAACACACTAGGAAATAAGAATTCATGTTCTTTTCTGCTCCATCGCTATCCTGTTTTCTTCGTCTCTGCTCACAAGTGCACTACTCTGGATCAATATGCCTATCCAGCTTGTGAATGACCTGCGAATTGAAGCTGCTTTCATGCCTTCACACCTCACTGTGTGTGCATGTGTGTGTGTGTGTGTGTACTGTATGTGTATGTGTGTGAGATCGGTGTCTAATGACTCTGTTTCCACTGCAGAGGCAGAGACAGAGCTGTGATGTCATTTGATTCGATGTCATCAAGTGGATGGTGCTAAGTCTCCCAGGTGTTTTCAGCGTCCTCTCTGCAGTGCAGGCTGACAGGTTCGTTCCACCAGCGACTTATTCAACACTCTCGTCACTCAGAGCTGCTGTTCACACACAAACAGACCGCGTGCTGAGAAAAAGCTCTCAACTCGAGTGTGCTGCCAGCATCCCGAAATCAGGCTTAAACATCATGTTCAGTTCACTAGTTAGCAATGAATGTCCCATCGACCCAGGACATCTGCCACTAGCAAAAACACCAAATATATGCTGGCTAAAGCATGATTATTAGCAATATAACATACTGTAATATAACTATAACTTTAGACAGACACTTAGCAAGTTATCTATAATTTAAAATGTGTGTATGTATATCTAAATATACATATATATATTTATGTGTGTCCATGTGTGTACATGATGTGTGTATATGTTTATACTGTGTGTGTGTGTGTGTGTGTGTGTGTGTGTGTGTGTGTGTGTGTGTGTGTGTGTGTGTGTGTGTGTGTGTGTGTGGGAGGTCAATGTCAGTATATCATGAATATTTAATACACTTCACAACAACAGTACATAAGAAAACTGATTTGTGTATTTAGTCACATTATTATGGTTGAGGTTTCAGGGGATCTGGAGCCCAGGAAGACTGGATACAGTGCAGGGACACAGCATGGACTTAACACCAGACCATTATAAGACATCTCTCTCTCTCTCTCTCTCTCTCTCTCTCTCTCTCTCTCTCTCTCTCTCTCTCTCTCTCACACACACACACACACACACACACACACACACACACACACACACACACACACACACACACACACACACACACACACACACACACACACACCTTTATAAATTTAAAGTAGATTGCACAAAGTATGTGAACCTCACATGTTTATTGCTAATATTGCCCTTGCTTTACACTTTGTTGTTGTAACTAAAACTGAAAAGTGTGTGTGTGTGTGTGTGTGTGTGTGTGTGTGTGTGTGTGTGTGTGTGTGTGTGTGTGTGTGTGTGTGTGTGTGTGTGTGTGAGAGAGGGGGGGGGTGTTATAAGAGATTCATTTGCTTTGTGCTGAATGTCTTAGAAATTCAAAATTAATGGCCAGAAGCTCCCACATCCTGCTGTTTCTGTTCTGACTCTCGGTTTGTTTTGGCCCTCAGGAATGATGCCAATTTATTCTGAGTTGTAAAAGATTCACGCCTGGAGAAGTCAATGGTCTGCATGGGTCGGTTTAAGGCCTCCACACACAGCCCTGTACACCACTCACACACATACACAAACCGGAGAATTCAATATTTTCTTAATGTAGTGTATAATCTATTCAGAAGTAAAGCGCAGCATGGCCATACAATGTATGAATTAAAATACATCCATTTGTGTGTCTGGGTTGTTGTGGGAATTGTGCGTAGCCTGAAGGGAAGGATTGCGAAATAATCGTGAAAATATTTCTGTACATCTTGACCTTCAAAGTGTACAGTGATATTGGTCAATACATAGTGTGTGTGTGTGTGTGTGTATGTGTGTGTGTGTGTGTGTGTGTGTGTGTGTGTGTGTGTGTGTGTGTGTGTGTGTGTGTGTGTGTGTCTAACCATACACTGGAAACTGAAGTTCATAAAGCTTCAAGCAATGTTCTATAATCAGTCGTGTTGGACGATGTTCTCTAACAGTTTTTTTTGGTTTACAGGAGTGTAGCTCAGACAAGCAGAGAGAAGATAAACAGATTAGATAAATAATCATAAGTACAGTAGTTGCCCTTGTGTATAAACTTTTGAAAAGTCCTTCTCTTAATTGTTTCTGAACGCTGCTTGTATCGATGAAGGAAAAAACGTTACAGGATACAGAGGAACCATGTCGTGCTTCTACACGAAGGTTGACGCGTGTCAGAAAGGATCAACTCCGTGTCTGACATCAGGATCAAACCCCACGTAAAAGCGCTGCTTAATACATCAGACATGTACAACAGCGATTCAGCTCTGTCATGTGCCTTTGACCCCGATGTCACTCATGACCAAGGACGAGGGATTTTCTACTCTGTTCTGCCCTTTTCTGCTTCTGTCTGTCATTCTGTCACAATCATTCTGATAACCTTCCTCCAAATAAAGCATGATGCTATCCTATCTTGTTAGCTTATTACTTGTGTTACTCTTCCAAATGCACATCGCTCAAAAATTTGCTTTCTAGATCGTGTGAAAAAACGATTCTTACAGATTTTTCTGCATTAAGTACCGAACATGTGATGGATATAATGTTAATTCTACACTATAAACTCTTAAGACATTAAGAGACAAAAATGGATTACTTGATAAATCTGTGAATATTACATGCACTGAATTCTTACATCTGATTGGTCAGAAGGTAGAAAGAAGAATAGTTCCAGCTACGAGAGTTTTCACAGGTTTATATTTGTTTCAAAGTTTCCAGAAACAGTTCTCTCACACCACTTCACATATGCTAGTTATATATACAGTATATCTCTCTCACTCACTCATTTTCTACCGCTTATCCGAACTACCTCGCTCACACTCCCTATCTCAGGCGTCATCGGGCATCGAGGCAGGATACACCCTGGACGGAGTACCAACCCATCACAGGGCACACACACTCTCATTCACTCACACACTCACACACTACAGACAATTTTCCAGAGATGCCAATCAACCTACCATGCATGTCTTTGGTCCGGGGGAGGAAACCGGAGTACCCGGAGGAAACCCCCGAGGCACGGGGAGAACATGCAAACTCCACACAAAAGGCGGAGGCGGGAATCGAACCCCCAACCCTGGAGGTGTGAGGCGAACGTGCTACCCACTAAGCCACCTATACAGTATATGTACATTTAAATTTCTCTAGCCAAAGTATGTAGGTAAGAATGTATGTACATTTAAAGCATTTAGCAGACACCATTATCCAGAGCGACTTTTTTTTTATCTCATTTTTATACATCTGAGCAATTAAGGGATAAGGGCCTTGCTCAGGGGCCCAGCAGTATATATATATATAAAATCACTCTTACCTCCCATAAAAAACAAACAAACAACACAAGTACTGTAGGTGCTTCTTATGTAACGCTTGTTTGAAGAACGCTAATTTGAAGCCGCCAACTCTTCTCACTTCCAGTAAAAAACGATGCACGCGCAGCGCTTTGGTTATTGGGGACCGTGCGTGTGAAAATGTTGATGCATTCGTTAAAAACTGCCCAAGCCGTGTGTTGTGCGATACAGAGAGTTTATACAGAGAGTATAAAAGTATTCAATTTCCAATAGAGATGATGAGGAGGAGCAAAATGAGTGTGTGGAGGTGACAGAAGAAATCTCTCTGATTTGAGAGAGAGAGAGAGAGAGAGAGAGAGAGAGAGAGAGAGAGAGAGAGAGAGAGAGAGAGAGAGAGAGAGCTGTCTTTAATGACAACATTGAGATTCCTTCCTTTCCAATAAAGTGCATACCTGCTCACCAATTGGATGTAACTGCTCTGAAATGTGATTGCGCCTCTGAAAGGAGATATTGTTTCTCTCCACGGCACCTGTGACCCTGCGTAATTGTTCAGCTGATAAACCAGACGAGTGATGCACAAGGGGGGAAAAAGGGTGTCCCCAAGTCAGGTCTGCATTACTGCAATTTAAATCTTACACATGATTTATGAAAGTAAGACGGAGGATGAAAGCATGGCATAGCAGCGCCGTGTTCTGCATAAACACAAAACACACAAGACAGAGAGAGATTAGGTCTGTATTTCTCTGCTCAGTGGGGTTATCATGATGTCTGCACCGGGCCCAAAGCTCTTATTAGATTTTTTTAGAGGCACCAGAGCTTATTAACTTACCCATCATTTGAGTGGCTCATAGAAATTGGACATTAGTCATCACGCAGTCCTTTATAACTGCAGCCAGCTTATGCTAAAGCCATTATACATGTTCATGCTGTGAGTGCAGGTGTGTGTGTGTGTGAGGGGGTGGGGTGGGGGTTGGTTGTGAGGAGGGGAGGAGGGGGGGGGTGTGGGTGGGTGTGTGTGGGTGTGTGTGTGGGGGGGTGGGGGTGGGTGTGGGGGGGTGGGGGGGGGTGTGGGGGTGTGTGTCTGTGTGGGTGGGGGGGGGGGTGGGGGGGTGGGGGGGAGGTGGTGTGAGGGGGGGGGGGGGGGGGGTGGTGGTGGGGGGGGGGGGGGGGGGTGGGGGGAGGGGGGGGGTGTGGGGTGGGGGGGGGTAGGGGATGGAGTGTTGGGGGGTGGTGAGGGGGGGTGTGTGGTGGGGAGGGAGGGGGGGGAGGTGGGGTGGGTGAGGGTGGTGTTGGGGGGGAGGTAGGGGATGTATGTTTTGGTGTGGTGCGGGTGGGGGGGGTGGGGAGGTAGGTGGATGTATGTTTTTGTGTGTGTGAGTGTGTGTGTTGGTGGGGAGGTAGGTGGATGTATGTTTTTGTGTGTGCAGTGGTGTGTGTTGGTGGGGAGGTAGGTGGATGTATGGTTTTGTGTGTGTGCGTGTGTGTGTTGGTGGGGAGGTAGGAGGATGAATGTTTTGTGGTGTGTGAGTGGTGTGTGTTGGTGGGGAGGTAGGTGGATGTATGTTTTTGTGTGTGTGCGTGTGTGTGTTGGTGGGGAGGTAGGTGGATGTATGTTTTTGTGTGTGTGCGTGTGTGTGTTGGTGGGGAGGTAGGTGGATGTATGTTTTTGTGTGTGTGCGTGTGTGTGTTGGTGGGGAGGTAGGTGGATGTATGTTTTTGTGTGTGTGCGTGTGTGTGTTGGTGGGGAGGTAGGTGGATGTATGTTTTTGTGTGTGTGCGTGTGTGTGTTGGTGGGGAGGTAGGTGGATGTATGTTTTTGTGTGTGCGTGTGTGTGTTGGTGGGGAGGTAGGTGGATGTATGTTTTTGTGTGTGTGCGTGTGTGTGTGTCTTTGTTTGTCACCCTAATGTACACTTGCTCATTCATGTAATCCTCCAGTTATCAGTCAGGTGAGGTGGCAGCAGTGCAGTTAATAAAACCATGTAGACAGACTGAGAGTAATAACTTATGTTCACATCAAACATCAGAAGGAGGAAAAGTGGGATTGAGATTAGATTGGGAGATTAGCTTTATCTTCAAGTTAAGCTTTTGTAATAACGGTCACGCTCACACTCACATTCACACTAACACTCACACTCACACTAACACTAACACTGACACTCACACTCACGCTCACACTCACACTCACACTGACACTCACACTAACACTGACACTCACACTCACGCTCACACTCACGCTCACACTCACGCTCACACTCACACTGACGCTCACACTAACACTCACACTCACACTGACACTCACGCTCACACTAACACTCACGCTCACACTCACGCTCACACTAACACTCACACTAACACTGACACTCACACTCACGCTCACGCTCACACTAACACTCACGCTCACACTCACGCTCACACTAACACTCACACTAACACTCACGCTAACACTGACACACACTCACGCTCACGCTCACACTAACACTCACACTAACACTCACGCTAACACTGACACACACTCACACTCACGCTCACACTAACACTCACACTCACACTAACACTCACACTAACACTCACGCTCACGCTCACACTAAGACACGCTCACACTCACACTAAGACTCACACTCACACTAACACTCACGCTCACACTCACGCTCACACTCACACTCACGCTCACGCTCACACTAACACTCACGCTAACACTCACACTCACGCTCACACTCACACTGACACTCACACTCACGCTCACACTCACACTGACACTCACACTAACACTCACGCTCACACTCACACTGACACTCACACTGACGCTCACACTCATGCTCATACTGACACTCACACTGACGCTCACGCTCACACTAACACTCACGCTCACACTCACGCTCACACTCACGCTCACACTCACACTCACGCTCACGCTCACACTCACGCTCACACTGACACTCACACTGATGCTCACACTGACGCTCACGCTCACGCTCACGCTCACACTCACGCTCACACTGACACTCACACTAACACTCACGCTCACACTCACGCTCACACTCACACTCACACTTACACTCACACTAACACTCACGCTCACACTCATGCTCACACTCACGCTCACGCTCACACTGACACTCACACTAACACTCACGCTCACACTCACGCTCACACTCACACTCACACTTACACTCACACTAACACTCACGCTCACACTCATGCTCACACTCACGCTCACACTCACACTGACACTCACACTAACACTCATGCTCACACTCATGCTCACGCTCACACTCACACTCACACTAACACTCACACTAACACTCACACTCACACTAACACTCACACTAACACTCACACTCACAAGAACACTCACACTAACACTCACACTAACACTAACACTCATACTGAAACTCACGCTCACACTCACACTCTCACATTCACACTAACACTCACACTGACACTCACACTGTTAAGCAATTTAGATTAGCCAATTCACCTTCCACTGGGATTTTGTGAGATTAAAAAAACTAAAGCACAGTTGAGACATGAAACTCAGTACAGACAGTAAGCCAAGTTCAGTAGCTGTGAGGAACCCATTCTGCCTCCTACACCACCAGGTCACCACCATGGAACTGCACTCTAAACCTTTTCCTCTTTGCTTTACTCCAGTTACTGAAGAATCAGCCAGCAGTTTAAGGGTTTAAACACTATTAAGGGAATTAAATGAAAATGCAGTGTGACAGTCAGTATTTAGATGAATTCTCTCTCTCTCTCTCTCTCTCTCTCTCTCTCTCTCTCTCTCTCTCTCTCTCTCTCTCTCTCTCTCTCTCTCTCTGCCTCCCTTTCTTACTCACTGACCTTATCTCTATAACTCTAATGACACTGCAAATGCCAGCAAGACGGCATGAGAAAAATCCAGATCCTCTCATCTGGCCAGCTTGGTGGTCTGGATAATGCTACCTATACCACACACACACACACACACACACACACACACACACACTGATGGAAATCTTTTCGGATCATTTGGTATCCCCCTAAAAAAAAAAAAAAGCTCGGAACGCCTCAGTTCATTTTCTATTTCTAAAAGTTGCAGTGACCCAGTAATTGTTCTTATTCTTTACCACGACTATTCTGTTTCGTGTAATCTCACTTTCCTTTCTCCTTGAAACAGACATTATGGTCTGTGAAAGCTATTTTCACCACAACACTATTGACTACTCTGATCTGGAATAGTTCTGGCTACAAAAGCTTTGTAATAATTTGCCTGTATTAATGTCTTATCGGTTCTCTAGTAACAAGTCATTCACAGGACACTTCACATAGAGTAAACCGAACCTGATGATTAACAGATTTTATTTATTTATTTATTTATTTATTTATTTATTTATTTATTTATTTATTTATTTATTTTTACAAAAAAAAATGTGCTGAGGTTTGTGTGATTTTGGATCTGGTGATTATCAATATGATTTTTTTTTTCTTTATTTAATCTTTATGGAAGGAGTCTCCAGTGCCAGCACTTTTTTTTAACACGTTTACGTTTACAGCATTTTGCAGACTTACCTTTTATCTAAATTTTATACAACTGAGAAATTGTGGGTTAAGGGCCTTGCTCAGGGGCCCAGCAGTAGCAGATTTGTGGACCTGGGATTCAAACTCACAACCTTCTAATTGGTAGCCTAACACCTTAAATCACTTAGCTACAGAATCCACAGGTTTCTGCTGTGGCCTTTCCCACAGGACTGAGAGCTTCATAACACATCAGTTAACCAGAACTATACATGCATAAAAACATTTGGAGATTATAGTCTTTAGTTGTCGAGACACCACAACACTCGTCACTGATCTATCGATTAACGGCATATCAACAATGCACTACGTCATTCTAGGTACATTTATTTGTATTACGTTTGTGCTTCATTATGAAAACTTTTTTCTCATTTATCCTGATCATTTCCTGGCTTTCTAAATATACGTGACTGCATACTGTATATTATATACAAACCGATTGACACAAACAGCTTTAGTGTCGAAAAAAAAAAAAATTCCTAAGGGGCTTTTAAATAGAACAGCACATAAAAAAAAATAGAAAGAGAGAAAAAAGAACAGCTCGTATATGAGACGGATCAAATTTTTTTACTAAAAGTGCTGCCTTTTTTAAGAACATCACACACACACACATTAAGCGCCCCCCCCACACACACACACTCTCTCTCACACACACACACCCATCTCTGAAAGAAAACATGTCTCATTCTTGAAGAGTTTCTCTATTATATGAATTAAGCACTTTAATTCTAATTCATTTAATCTCAGCTTTTTTTTTCTTCCCCAGCTGTTGTTTAATATAATCACTGTATCTGTTAAATTACCATAAGAACGTTAACAGGCTTGCTGAGCCTTGAGTGAGCCGAACAGTGATGTCAGTCTGCCCTCTCTAGGTAATTTGAAACACTTCTGTTCTGTACGTTCCTTCAATTCTATATCACAGGAATGAGGTCATAGACCAAAATTCCTCATCCGGTCAGTAGCATGGCTGAATCTGTGACATACACCTTAGAGTTCAAATGAAAATCTTACACTGTGGAAAAAAAAAAAAAAAAAAAAAATCATCAGGAAATGGCTGATCACCATCATCATCATCATCATCATCATCATCATCATCATCATGGTTGAAGTCATTACGGATCAGACAGCATGAGCGAAGGATCTAATTTTTTTAAATAACGCACATTAAATTGAGGATATGATCTCTTTATGGCACCCATGAATCAGTCTGTATCCAGCTGTTCGCTCAGTAATCTCTGGCCAGAATGGGCTGCTCACGATGTTTAATTTAGCGAGCCACCAGGAAATAGATTCCAGATCTCAGATATCCCTCATTATCTCCGATGAAGTGATGAAGTTGTTTGCTTGAACGGCTCTTCCTTGCGACTTTACAAGCTCGTGAGGGATGAGGGATGCCCTCGTCGCCTGTTTTCATTAGTTAATTAAACTCTGCTGCGTTAATTGATTAATTAATTAAGCAATCGCTGCTCTGTGTCATAAAGCAGGGTTCTTTCCCGGTTGTTGTTCGCTCTGCTGCTAATGGCGTTCGTGTTGATGCTAACGATGTAACCCCAGAGCAGGAAATCGGCAATGAAGCCCTGAGCAGGAACCCTGCAGTCTTCGGACTGCGACCTTTGACATCATGGGTAATAAGTTAGGCAATCACAGAGCTGGTATTCATTTGTCTGTTTATAAGTGTGTTGTATCTGAAGCAGAAGCATCTCGAACACATGTGTGTGTGTGTGTGTGTGTGTGTGTGATTCATGATCCCCATTGACGAGACTCTCCTTGGCAATTGTGCTTGCCTTTAAAGCCGCCGGATAACAATGTATTGATTGTATAGTCTGGTGCTGCTGTGAAAATATACACCGCTGCATAGAACTATAAATGAGCTTTGCTGCGCTGGGTGTTCTCGTCTCCGGCCTAAATGCATTACGATGGCAAAGGTCACGTCTACAAGCCCGCTGAGTCCCTTCTGATCACTTTTTTTACCACATCGGACTCCAATAGTGGCTGACCTTCTTGCGTGTTACTGCATTTCTTTCATCATTACCCTTTCTCTATGTCCCACTGTGTACGTATCATTATCCGCTACAGAAATAAGTGCTGTGTTTGTACTTTCTGCATCGGCAGGGCATAAAAGGTTAAGCAGTGTGTATTATATTGTGCATATCCATGCACAAACCTACAAATTCCACTGCAGATTTAATAGCGATTGATTAAATTGCTCTGACTGAAGCCTCCCTACCTTATTCTAGTGACTGAATCTGTAAGCATATTTCAGATTTTGTCAGCACTCCTCCATAATGCATACCCCATGCTGACTTCTCAGCGAGTATGACCTTGTGTGTGAGTCAGACTGTGCATCTCTAACATACTTATTCGCTCACTCTTCACTGGAGTCTTCATCCTGGGCCCCTCTGATGACATCTGACACATCAATGATAGGATTTGGCCCCATATGCTGGATTAGGCTCATTTGGTTAGCATCGCATTATTGCATTATTGGTCCTGGGAGTCGGCCAGCTGATGCGGTGTCTGTCCCGGAGCTTGGATAGATGGAGACAAAGGAATAAACGAGTGGCTTAAAGACGGACGCTGAGCAGTTCCGAGCACATCGAGGAAGTTATGGGATTTTAGGCTTCTAGAGAGACGTAAAATCTCATATGTAATGAATTTCCTTCAAAACCACCACTAACACACACACACACACACACACACACACACACACCCACACACACTATATGTTACTTATGATATTTTATTTCTTACAACTTTCAGAGATGGAGCAAGAATTCAGAGGTGAATATAAAACCTTAATCAACACTGTGTTTGTGTGAGTGTGTGTGTGTGTGTGTGTGTGTGTGTGTGTGTGTGTGTGTGTGTGTGTGTGTGTGTGTGTGTGTGTGTGTGCATGTGTGTGTGTTTGTGTGAACTGAGAGAGAGAGGCGAATTTAATAACTAATTAATATATATTGTTTTATTCCTCTTTTACCACAGTGATTTGATTTGAGAGTGATGGCTTTGTTTTGTTGTTGTTTATTTATTTATTTATTTTTTTTGGTTTGGTTTGGTTTGGTTCGTTTGTTTGGTTGTTTTTATTGAACAATGCTGTTTTGTAATTATTATCAATTTCTAGGGATCGTTTGTTGGAAGCAGATTCGTTTCTGCTGTCCTCTTTGTTATAAACACAGCTTGTCGTGTTACTAAGGAAAACAAAATGCTGACACTGAAAACTCCTAATTCCTTAACTAAAGTTGTTACAGAAAACTTCCCCAGATTAACAATGATGCATATTTGTACACTGCTTGTCTAACCTCTTACTATAAAAACAACATAAAATGTTAGAGAACAAGCACAATTATGTAAAGCTCTGCTTAGAATAATGACCGGAGCTACAGTCCGAGCTGCTGATATAGAAAACTAATCAACACGATCTGATCAGAATCAACAACCAAATTGAACAACACTGTCATTTTAAACTCCATCAAAAAGGAGCTATTGTGTAACAGTAAAGCCGCATTATCAACAAACAACAGCCATAAACCCCCGACACAGCAAAAGCCCTGTTTATTCATGGGTCTTTAAGTCTATATGGTATCCACACCTGCACGTTTACACAAAAACACATAAATCTCAGCGCCGTCGCTGTGAGCAAGTTGTTCAGGCAGCTGGAGTCAGCCAGCTAGAGCGAGTCCACCACGATACACCACGAAGATACACACTCTCAAGACCCATTGCACTCATCCCAGTCTGTTCTCTGTGATTTGTGAGTTCTGTTACAGATGAATAAGTCATGACATTAAATAATGCAAATGTCACGGGATGATGCACCTGCAGAAAAGTTTGGTCCGAACAGCACGGCGTAGCTCCATCCACCAATTCCACTACGATCACAAGAGCCGCTACACAACGAGCCGCATCTCACCGTGATCCATATTTTATTTTGTTTGCAGGTCAGATGATTTGGGCAATACATTGTGAAATATTTAGTGCTGATTCGGAAAAAGAGATGGCAGAACGGACACATCCCAACCCTGAGGACGAAGAGCGAGTAACTCTTTCACAAGCCAAACTGTTTCATTTGGATAGTTTACATGGCTTTGGGAGCCGTGTTTTGGTCATGAGAGCCGCGTGGATAAATTCGAGTGTGAGAGAAAGGCCTCGACAGACAAAGCCGCTCAAACATTCATTACAGACTGAGCACGGTTCAGCATTCATGCAGCAAAGGTCCCCTGTTTCAGACTTCTCACGATACATTGATTTTCACTGATTACAAAGCAGGAACTGATGCTGGATCAGCTCCATCGAGCTTAATTTATCCTTCGGGAAAGAAACGCATTACGTGTAGCATGTCACCTGACACTTACAGGTCTTTTAAACATTTATGGTTTGGCGACTACGTGTGACTTCCGTAGGGTTTTGTTTACTGTTGCATTTTTGCGTTAAGACAACAAATCTAGACAAAATTGATTTATTGCACAAAGCAAAGATTTCAGCCATATAAGAAGCACCTGGTGCATGCATTAGCGATTTTTTATTCAGATGTGGTTATATAACATCATAGAAGGTGTATATTGGAAAAGCTTGTGTTCTAATAATTACTTTAACACACACACACACACAAAACAATCCAGCTGGTGATTCAGTATTGTAATTGGCTTTTTGTTATTGGTAAAGGAGTCAGCGGTTGTGCTGAGATTACGCAGCTGTACAAGCTTGTGAGCAGCACTGCTGAGGTCATGACACATTAGAGGCAAATTTAGCAAAATGTACAATAAATGGTCATGTAATAATAATAATAATAATAATAATAATAATAATAATAATAATAATAAGAAGAAGAAGAAGAAGAAGAAGAAGAAGAAGAAGAAGAAGAATCATCAGCATAACAGCATTCCCACTGAAGTTTCTTTGAGTTACTTATTATTAAGTATTAATGATAATTATTAGTATTTCTAATTGTTCTTGTCATGTTTTAGGGGTTGCATAGACTTAGAGTCATGGTAGTAAAAAAAGCTTCACTCAAAGGACCCCGTCCTCTCTGTCATTCCTGGTGTATCATCCTCTGTCCAGGGAAGTCCAGGTCTTGAAATCTGATGATGGACATAGTCAGCTCCAAAAATAAATGATTCAGCGTTGTGCTGAAAAGTATTGGTACCCCTTTAAATAATTGTAATAATATTATAATATATAATAAAAAAAACAAGATTTCTTATTTAAGCATGTTGTTTGCATCGAAATATATTTTTTCCCATATTAATGAATAAAGAACAAAAACCAACATGGCTAAAATACTGTATAAAAAGTCTGTTCCTATAGTAGTATAATATTAGGAACGGTTATGACAGTTCAGTATCCTTGAAAGTCTTATAACCCTATAGATCTTTTTTATTAAGGGTTTTGTTTTTGTTTGTGCCGTATTTCAGATATAACCCTCACTTGGCAAGCTTCATTGCATCAATGTCAATATCAACATCAACGTCATCATCATCATCATATAAAATCGCATGACTCTGGATGTTGCAGTTTGCAGTTGTAGTCAGCACTGAAAGTAACATAACACAACATTCAGACTGGTGTCACAACAAAGTGCTGCTGAAATTGCTGAAAATAATACAAAGAAGGCTTTATTACGAAGCCCCATGAACACCACCGTTAGAAATGAACAGTATTGCTGTGAATCGAACAGGGTGATCCACTGTGGATCTCCTGAGGTTCTCCAGTTTCCTCTTACTACCCTGTTACTGAAGCATTAACATGCAGTGACGTTGCGTCCTGGGTGAATTCCAACATCTCACACACAGCGTTCACTAACCCTAACCGAGTTCACTCTGACATTCACCTGGAAAAAGCGGTAACTGAAGATGGATAAGTGAATCAGTCTGCACTGTATCAGCTGTCCGTGTCTCGACACCCTCCGTCCGGCATGTTCGGGTTTTATTTATCTTCTCCTGTGCCTGTGAGGCATGGATGTTTCTTTTCATACTCAGAGAAAAGGCATCTCTCTTCACTAAGATTCCTCTCATAACTCAATTCAGTTCATTTCTATTAACACTTAATCCAATTAGCGAGTGGTCTGGCATGATTAAAAGCAGCTGTTTACACACTTCCACCTTGTTTGTGTGTAGGAGAAAATGTATGTGTGCTTTGTGTGTATGTATAAATGAAGAGTAATGATGTGCTTTTGGCTTTATGGTCTTAAAATGTTCCTCCTTGAGCAGCTCTCACAAGCTTTAATTTGGTTAGACTTTATTTTTGGAGTTTTGCTCCGCTTCTCTTTTTCTCCATTTAGAAGAACTGTACAGTAGAAGAAAAGCAATACGCTGGAGTAGAAGTACATCCAAATTCCCAATATTCATAAAACAGTAGATGAGAAATACCTGGATGACTTAATGCTTTCACTGAGATTCTGCACGTTGGAGCCGATGTCCACTGTGCTACCCTGTAAGGCGACGAGACTGGTTATTGTGACATCATAAGGCACGTGACGATGCCAGCATTGCAGATGTACAGTAGTGTGTCCGAATTGTATTCAATCTACACACTTTCAATCTACAAATGTATTCATACTATGTACTCAGTAAGTACTGTATCTGCTGTAGAGGAATGGGAATCGAACTGAATGATGTAGTTATTGAATCTAATGCAGTCAATATCGAATCAAATGCTATAAGCACTGAATGGAATGCTTTAAGTACTGAATCGAGTGTTGTACGTATGAAATCGAATGCTTTAGGTACCGAATTAAAAGCCATAGGTATTGAATTGAATGGTTTAGGTACTGAGACATATGCTGTATGTACAGAATTTAACCCTGTAGGTAATGAATTAAAAGATGTAGGTACTGAATCAAATGCTGTAGGTATTGAGTCAAATGATTTTGGTACTAAATCAAATGATTTAGGTACTGAATCGAATGCTGTAGG
This sequence comes from Tachysurus fulvidraco, assembly GCF_022655615.1. NCBI lineage: Eukaryota > Metazoa > Chordata > Actinopteri > Siluriformes > Bagridae > Tachysurus > Tachysurus fulvidraco. The sequence continues at coordinate 6,408,519 of NC_062524.1, read as the reverse complement.
TACTGAGTCAAATGATTTTGGTACTGAATCGAATGCTGTAGGTACTGAGTCAAATACTGGAGGTACAAAATTGAATGCTATAGGTACAGAATCCAATACCGTAGGCAATGAATTGGATGCTGTAGGTACTGAATCAAATGCTGTAGGCACTGAATCAAATGATTTAGGAACAAAATTGAATGATATAGGTACAGAATCCAATACTGTAGGTACTGAATTGGATGCTGTAGGTACTGACTCAAATGGGGTAGGTACTGATTCAAATGCTGTAAGCACTGAATCGAATGCTGTAGGTATTGAATCAAATGCTGTAGGTACTGAATTAAAAGGTCATGGGTACTGGATAGAACGCAGAAGGTACAGCCACGGTACCTATATTTTAGACACATGCAAAGATTAAAAAAAAAAAACACAAACAGGTTTTTCATGTTCTGTGGCCTGAGATGAGTTGTGAGGTGTAAGTGTTCATTCCTTCTAGAGACTTCCAGGATATTTCTGCATTAAGCATCTTCAGTAACACATTACTTAAGGGTGATGTTTATAGAGATGCATGACATATAAATTATACTTCTTAGCATCTGATTCACATCACCATTTATGTCGGCATCATCTGTCTTTATAAACTGCTCTCGTCAAGGTCGTCAATATCAATCAGACTGACAACACCAGAGGCAAGCTGACATAACACCAGCGTCCTGTAAAAGAGCAACAGAGTACAAGATCACACCAGTGGCAAGTTGACAAAGCACCACAGTCATGCTGACATAACACCAAGGTCAAGTGACATAGCACAGATAGCACACATACCGTTTGTTAGGTGACATTAATGCTAAGACTTTATGTACTACATAATGTCAAGTTGTCTAATGTTTTCATAGAAATTGAGTCGAGATTTCAGATTTCAGTATTCATTCATTTTCTACCGCTTATCCGAACGTCTCGGGTCACGGGGAGCCTGTGCCTATCTCAGGCGTCATTGGGCATCGAGGCAGGATACACTCTGGACGGAGGTCCAACCCATCACAGGGCACACACACTCTCATTCACTCACACACTCACACACTATGGACAATTTTCCAGAGATGACAATCAACCTACCATGCATGTCTCTGGATCGGGGGAGGAAACCGGAGTACCCGGAGGAAACCCCCGAGGCACGGGGAGAACATGCAAACTCCACACACACAAGGCGGAGGCGGGAATCAAACCCCCAACCCTGGAGTTGTGAGGACCACTAAGCCACCGTGCCACCCCAGATTTCAGTATTTAAGTAGTAAAATGATATTTCACAAGCATCATGCAGATCTGTTCTAAACTATTATTGTTGGAGAATTTATATACAGCGTACATCAAAAACTCGTGAGGTGACCTGTGAGGTGACACTACATACATACACTGATTTACAGATAATATAATGTCATATTATACAGTCCTTAACCTCCACTTCATTGTGGTTTCTATAGTAACAACTCATTCACTGGGACTTGATCAATGCATTATAAACTAGTAGCCATATTAAAAGAATAAAAGCCTTATGTGCTGTTATAAGAAAATGGTCAACTTCAGGGTTAAAGTTATAATACTGTAACATTACAGCATAGCACATCGTTTTGTACTTCTCATTTAACCTTTGGTTCGTGCTCTTATTGAAAATGAATTGCTAGTTGGTAAAATATGCAGAATAAACATTGAACTAAAGAGTTGAATATTTATGGTTTTGAGCTCTTTTCTGGATTAATATGTCATTTATCTTTTTAATGAGCTGATGAATTTTCTCATAGAGACAAAAAAGAGCGTACTAAAATTCCCGGAAATTTCCCAGACACCATTGTCTATACACATTCACATACATTTATCTTGCGCTTATATTGATTTCAAATCCGTAAATCTCTCTCAAATCCCCTTGAGACTTTTTCTTGTCTCTTATTTGAGCCTCTTTTAAGAAAATAAAAAATGACAGTGTGAGTCCTCATTGATTGAGACGTCCAGTGCTGAATATCCTCAGTGTGTTTCTCTGATGAACTACTGTTCATTGTTCATTCTTAATAGTCTCTGCCTTTTGTCCTCCGCCACATGACGTCCTGCTTTACGTCTTAATAATCACTTCAGCCCATGAGCAGTGCCTCCTGTTCTCCTCATGACATTGACCCATGCCATCTCCTTTCATTGCGCGTGATAGAAGTTTATTCAGTTGTGAGAATGATTTTAATACGGTTTCTCAAAGCGTTCTACATAAAATAAAATAATTAGTAAAAAGTAAAATAATTTTGGAAGATATTTAGTTATAAAAGTGTTAATTTCCTTTTTATGTTCAGAGACTTTTAGGACATCATGTACACCATAATAGTGTAGGCTTTTTTTATGGGGTTATGTTGTTTATATTGTTTTGTTTTTGTTTTTTTTATCAATTTTTCTTCATTATTTTAACACACACCATCATGAAAATGCTAAATCTTAAATCTTGACCCATTCTGATGTTTTATTCATGAGTATCATGGGCTCTAATTGGCAGAATCACTATTATAGCTCATTTGTTTGTCAGACACATGGGATATGCGTCAGGACGAGCCACTGTGTCCATCTGTGTCATACCGTGAATTTAATATTCTGCCCTCGTGACCTTTGGCCTCTGCACTGGAATCTATGCCTGGCTTGTTTTCTTTCATCACATCTTGCTGTAAGGTCTTTTTTTTTTTTTTATCTATTTTGGTTGTAAAGTGCTAATGTATTTTTTTCTTTCATTGTCAGGGCATCAGGCTATTTTATGACCAGGGAATGTCACCAGTCCTTTTAAACATGATTTATATCACGTTATCAAGGACGGGAACTCAATCTACAGTAAAAGTGCTCAAGGAGAAAAAGGGTCAGGACGAGGAAGTGACAATCACTGATGACTAGTGATGACTATATCAGCAAGAAGTGTAAAGGTATAATGATTTCATGTATGTGATTCAATTGTGATAATAACGACGTAACATTTTCATATGAGCTTCATCTTCACACTTGGATTTGAACTTGAACAAAGCTATTAAAAAAAAGCAATTTGAGATTTTATGGGCGCGAGCCACCATGTGCTAGTGTGGTTAGTATAGATTGTTAGAGATATTCAAGCTATGGTGTATGTGACCAATAGATATGAGTAGTATTAGAAATACCATAAAGTATTTTATTTTATTATCTCATCAGCTCCATCAGCTGAGCTGTAATAGAGTCTGCCTCCTCAACCTCACACCGCTCAGTAATCTCCAACTCACCTGTCAGTCTACCTGTCACTTAGACTCCTTACACTATCAACAGCAAACAAAAAGGTTTATCATCTCTTTATTTCATCTGATGGAAAACCTGAACCACAAGTTTAATAAAATGTGTTCTTTCATGTGGTTCAGGGATCCTTAAAGTTAATTGACATTAAAATAACAATTAAAAATGGGTATATTATTGATATTTTATTAAACATTAAAAAAGATAATTGTATAATAATAATAATAATAATAATAATAATAATAATAATAATAATAATAATAATAATAATGTTATTAGTATTAAAATACCTTTATTTAAAAAAACTACAAAAACAACAACTATTATTATTATTATTATTATTATTATTATTATTATTATTATTATTATTATTATTATTGTATAAAATCATATTGTTGTTATTTTTTTAATTAATTGAAGAAAAGAAAATTCAACACTTACTACAGCATACAGATTACTACAGCATACAGACTAATAATTCTAAACTAATATTAATTAAAGATTAATAAAAATCACAGTTACACAGAGGAATTATTTAGATCATTTCAAAAATAACATTTAACATAATTACTGTTTTAAAAAAAGGTGAAAAAATGCTATGAAAGGTCAAAAACTTTTTTTTAAATTTTGTTACTGTTTTTACTTAATTTTGGGGTGAATTTCTCTGGCTAATCATTTGTTCAACAAAAGTTATTATCCCTTTGGTCATACTTTTTGAAATATTTTTAATTTAGCCCCAAAATAGCAGAGCAATGGCAGAGTTGCTTTTCTGTAAAATGTATAAATCTTATGCATGAGTAAACTTTTACGTGTTTTCATCTTCTGATAAACAGCAAAGCAGAGTTCTGGATGTGTGAGAGTCTCTTCGCCGGTGCAGACGAGTTATATAAAGTCTCTGAGGCAGCTGAAGGTGCTTTCAAAATGTCACCACATTTCACAGGTAATAAGAAACTGATATAGATTTTAATTACTTGTAGCTCGTGTTTGCTTTCTGCCGCTTGGATATTTGAGGAGTGAGTTTTGTTATGCGCTCGATAAATACGACCCAGCTGGGGACAACAGTTTGCAGCTATTTTTATGCACTGGTTTAGCAAATCAGGCCATGTTACTGTTTTATATGTAGCTATACTGTGAATTTGTACAGGCTGATGTGATGCTAATGCACCAGTTTGTCAGTTGCTTTACAATTCGGTAGCTAGTAACCAAACTCATGGGTAATTAACATCCACAGATCATAAATAAAAATAATAGCAACAAATGTTTGTCTTTTCCTTTCAATTCAAAACTTATTTACTTTCTAAAACCTTTAATTAGGCTTTAATTTTTAAAAACGCTCTTCAACACTTAAGGTGGTTGATGTAAATAGCCTTCATAAAGAAAGTGCCTGTGATTCCATTTCATATATTTCATGTATTTCTTTTCTAAATCAGGGAATCAGAGTGAAGTCATGTTTAAGTGCTTACGTTACACAACGGAACAGCCAATAGCTCCCAAGATGCCTCACAACCACACAAAATCTAAACTAAATTTAAATTTGGAGACCAGTGATGACGCTAAACAAGTTTTTTACTTACTTTTTTTTAGTGATGTAAAAATCTCTGATGTTTCTTCAGTCTGAGAAAGTGAGATATTTCAGCATTACAGCGTTTCAAGTTACTGTCACATAACCCTCTACGTGTCACACTCTTTAAAACATTGATTATGATACACATTTATTTATTTATTTATTTATTTATTTATTTATTTATTTATTTATTTATTTATTTATTTATTTTTTCAGAATTCTGGAAACAACTAGAAATAAAAATAAGAACTAAAAAATTTTTTTGAATTCGTTTGCCCAAATATCCGTATCATTATTTGCATCTATATGACTAATAGAAAGGTAAGAAATCTCCTTGCTTTGATTTCAGAGACATCATACAAAAACAAGTTATGAATAATATACTATCACAATCTAAAAGCTATCAGTTTACAGTAAAAGTGCTGCCACTTGCATTGATTGTAATGCAGTGCTGGTTTCAATGACAATACCATCTATTACGTCCACAGACAAAGCACTTTTGACCCAAAACCTATTTAAACCCCAGCACTGTGCTGATCTCTATTTTCATTTTGCTCCTACAATACTCACTACAGTTATGGAACTCTGTAGTATGTTTACCCATCGAGCTTGTCCGGAGGCCACAATATGCAGTAATGACACACAATAGGGGACAGTGTGTCCTCGTAAAGGATCCTATTCACTCACCACGGCTGTGTGACTCTCTGTTTTACTACGTGACCTCGGACGTCACAGCGCAAAACATTAGTGGGGGATGGAGAATCGCCACGCATTAGGATGCGTCACCCTCATGAACCCGACACACACTGGAAGCTTCGTGTCTATTCAAAGGCCCTCTGTTAGTCTCTTGCATGGTGTGTGTAAGCGCAACACAGATCCGATTTGTTCCTCTTGTAAATTTTGGTCTTTGGCCGGGCTGTAAACAAGGCGAGGAGAAGGCGAGATGAAGAAAGGGAAGAGGAGAAAAAAACTGGACTATGATTCTGTGTCTTTGTGTGAACTTGTTCAGTCATGTGACTCAGACAACAATGGTGCCTTGGTTCAGCTCAACACAGTCCCAGATCATCATGAGAGGCAAATGAGATTAACCCAGGCATACTGCGGCACTTATTTTCATTTCCTTGAATCATTTGATGAACTCTGCTCCTGACTCGAGGCCAGAGGGGAGAAATATAAGTCTGTAACTCTAGCATTGTTGGACTACTTGCAGCTAAAGATGTATTGCTTATGTACAGTGTAGCTGTGTATATAGATGGCTAACACTTTATGCCTCAATTAATTTGGCTTATGAAGGTTTGTTGGGCTGAAAGACTTTATGATAATCCAATTTCCAATAAACTCCTCCTAACCACCATCGAGATTCCTTCTTCAGCCACAAACTGACCATTTGTAATAGTTTTTGATATAACAGCTGAGTGTACAGAGTTTTGATACTTTTTGTAGTTCATATGGAACTCCATGTCTACTAGCTTTGGGTACGTGGTAGCCTAGTGGTCATAGGTTTGAATCCCAGGTACACCAAGCCCTTAACCCTCAATTGCTCAGTTGTATAAAATGAGCGAAAATGGGCGTCTGCTAAATACAGTAACTGAACAGTAAATTGGTTAACTGTCTTGTTAACTGTCACTAATGCTTGTAAATACATGCCATCGGTGTGGTTACTTGGTTAGTTTGGTTTGACCATCCACTAGCTTAACAAAAAACTGTCTGAACTGTACACACAGAATACTCAAATTTTACACTATAGAGCCAAACATTTGTGGACTTCTTGACTTGACTTGACTTGACTTGAGCATACAAAGATATTAGATATAATTTTCTGCTCCAAACTTTATGGAAGAATCACATACGGGTGCAATGGTCAAGTTTTAACATACGTTAGGTCACCTAGTATACTACAGTATGTCCTAGAAAGCATTGAAATCAGCTATGAACGGTATGATAAAAATAAGGGTTAATGTTGATTGCAGATCCTGGTGATCAGAAATGAGATGAAGTTCAGAGAGAGACCATGAAGTGATAATGTAATCATGCTAATATTATATCTCTTTTGCATTTAGTATTAAATAAAAACAATGTACAATTTCATAGAAATAGTTTTCTCTGATTTTCAGTATGATGTTAGTGACCATGCTTAATAATGATAATTATAATAATGTGTAAATCCGAAAAATATTTTCCTCTTTAAATTATTTATAGCATTCAGTAATCCAAGAACAGGTTATGGCTTTAAAGCATATGTAAATGTAAAAGCTAATTAACACTTTAACACTAATTGATGTTTTTTAGTGTTAATTAAAAAAGGAACAGCTGCATTAATCGTTGTTTATTCCACCTATGCCTAAAATAAGCCCTTATAAAGTAATATAAATCACACCTTGTAAAAAGTTGATAATTACCTCAGGGCACCGAATTTAAGTACTGACAAATAGAAACTAGCCTTCAGACAGAATCATTAATGAGTTTGTTAGCACGCACAAAGATAAATAATAAAGCCAAAAGTTAGGAGTTATTATTTTATTACCGCTGAAGTTTACTTTGTAAATGTTAACCGTTTCCATAAATAATGTTAGATACTTTACGACACCATTGATTTTTCAGTGTCTTTGTTGTTTACGTATATGTTCGGGTTTTGCTCAGTTGGTTCAGTTTGATGTTCATCATGACATCATCAGTCTCAAACAAACAAAACAAAACAAAAGAGAAACTCAGTCAACGGGTTACAATTTACTGTATTTTAAATCAATTCTATTTTATTTCTATAGCACATTTAACAATGGACATTGTCTTAAAGCAGCTTCACAGAACATAAGAAGTATAATACAAGAAGTTTAATATAATACAGAGATTAATATTAGACTTATATTTAAATGTGTTTATATTTATCCCTTATGAACAATCCTGAGGTGACTGAGGTAATTGTGGTGAGGAAAAACTCTCTAAGATGGAAGAGGAAGAAACCTTGAGAGGAACCAGACTCAAAAGTGAACCTCATCCTCATTTGGGTGGCACTGGAGGGATATCATTAACCAGGGTTGCCAGATTTCAGCATGACAATATCTCCATAACTACCCAAAAGACCTGAAATTCAGACACCTTGAGTGAAAGACATTGTATTCAACTTTTTCATGCCTGTCTAACACAAACATTTCTGATGTACAGATTATCCACTCAAACATCCCGCTTCTCCATCCCCCGTTCTTTTCAGTGTATCTTAAAGAGGAATGGTTCTGTACATCACAGACACACTGTCTACATTTGCACTTTGCTTTATGTAAATGAAATGAATTAATATAATTCTGATTATTTAAAAATATACATATAAAATAAGATCTTAGCAACCACCTAACTATTTTTAATCTAGCTTAATTTGGTGTAAAAAATGCAACGCTGGCAACCTGGTTATTAACTGTCCTGTCTGCTGCTCATCCCTTGAGTAGGGAGTAGCATGTTTCTTTCCCCAGTGGGCATCTATTAGTGCTTATTACAAATCCAATATGACCTTAGGTGCAATAATAACTGTATGAAGCTTAATGGGGCGGAGAATATGATGTCCCATGTTTGCATACGCGATTCAATGAAAATAAATCTGATAGATTTAAAAATGATCAAAAGAGGTAATTTCATCATTGTATTCAAATGAATTTCGAGTTGTGAATGAGACCTTTATGAAGATCTTTATACAATAAAATGATACACGGTGTAATTTTAGACTTTTCCCTTTATATCGTTAGAATTTCTATTGACATCTGTACCGATTCCTTGTGCAGCTTGTATTTGGAAAATACATTTTCTGATTGGGAAATTTCAGTATTTTTCAGCTCATGATGCTTCATGTTTATATGAACTGCCAAGTCTTAAAGCATAAATCTGTGTGTGGTGAAGTGTGTGTATGTCTGACGTGTGTTTCCTCAGCAGCTGGCTTTGTTCTGTTCACTTTTCTTTGTACTGACTTGCACTTCGGGGTGTCTGAAGACTAGCGCTGCTTTAAAACTAGATTCCTACTGGGCTCCAATTAAGACTGGGAGAAACATTAATGAACAAGTTCTTAATGTCTCGGTGGCTCACCTCACCGCTGCTCTATTTATTCGAGTGCTTAAGGGGACACATGGTCTCGATTCAGATGCGCAATTTCTTCCTTTATCAAATTAAATATGTTCAATTTATGTTTTTTTATAAACATTGGTGACCTTGCTGTTGGCGATAGATGTCCCAGACATTCGAATCTCTTTCTGTGTGCACACTGTCTGCTCCTCCTTTTTCGTTCTTCTTTACGTAGGGTTTCATTTACTCCATTTGCCCAGAAGCCACATTTAAAAGTTTCTCGGCTGAGTGGAAAAGAAGAAAGCGGCGTCCGAGGGATGCTGTGAGATATGAGTTCCTCCATAGAGGCGCATATGCTTCAAAGTGTTGGTCAGAGGATAAAAGGCTGATCGGTATAGCAGAGCTTTCTCACTTTCTCGAAAGAAAAAGAACTGACTTCTATTTTTTTGTTCTTCTGTACCACACTAATTCCCTTTGAGGTTAATATGAAACCCAACCCGGGATTTTGATTTAATGCCTTCAGAGTCGTTGGCTAATTCTAAATACCAGAAAAGAAAAGCATGGACTTGCATTCTGAGATAGAAAAAGCTCTTGCCAAGTTACCTTGTTAAAAAAGAAAAAAAAAAAAGCCTACAGAAAAAATGATAACGTAAAAGATTCCTGGAAGAATCTGACAGCTGAGGCGCTCAGGAAGTTACTGCGTTCTAATTATTTTAGCTAACTGGAGACTTCTATCAAAAGCAGTCAGAGCAAACAGATCTAGTGCTTAGTGTTAAAGTACCAGTGTATTATTTACTGTATTTCCTGAGTTTGCTGGAAATATTCTGAAGAAATATAATGTATAAATCTTCTCACTTGCTGCTCCAACTCGTCCATGGACAAAGTAGCTTGTCGTACGGATAGAAACCAGTGATCGGCGTACTTTGCCTGTACTATCCCTGTAAAACACGACGTCCAGTGCATGAATCCACCCCTAATTGCATGCTCTGAATGCGTCCTGGGACTTACACCTCCCATTAGGTGCCTTCTCTTTGTGTTTCCTGGTGATACTGGTTAAAATTGCACTGTTTGACCATCTAGAACATTGTTACAAAAGGGAAATGAATCATAATCACACTATCCATCATCACCTACAGTAGATGAGCTTCCCTTATGGGTCTGTTTTTTTTTTTTTACTCATATCATCTTCACCACTGTTTCTTCTGAGTTACTCATAAGGGATACATTTCTTTAAAAAGGTGTAAAGTTGTGACAGTGTCCATTGTTAAATGCACTATACAAATAAAATAGATAGAATTTTGTAGGAATCGCTTGTTTGTGAATTTTCTTCCATTGCTCTCCTGCTGATGGTGATGAAAAGGGTCATCAAGTGCCATCACTGGTAATCGAGCAACTTGGTGTTGCTTAGTAACCACAGCGCTCATACTGTACCCATCATAACCCTATATGACAACGCTAAATTTCGATTATAATTCAATTGTAATTTCAAAAGTATAGAAACAGAATAAAGAATTTTCAAGTTTTAAATGAAGTTACTTTATATCTCTAACATCTAACATCAATCTACTGAGAATAGACAGGTGATAGTTTCCTGACATTACAACATATACACCTAGAAAATTGTAAGGGATCTCCAGATCGCTAATAGTTAAGATTCCTCTATTAACTTTCTCTAAAAATCTAATACAAAATGTCTGTATTGTTTTCTATATAAATAAAAGCTCTAGAAGTTTCTTTAAAGCACTCAAGGTTGTGTTTTTCTACAAGTGCAGCTATAAGTCACGTGGTGTGCTATTGCTGTGTACTTGAAATGAATTACGGGCTTGTTAGTAAGTCACCACTCAGAGCCATCTTTATATACAAGGAAGGGCTGCTTTTGTGTTTTTCAGTATTATAATTGAACTCAGGAAGTGGAAGACGATATCAAGTAAGCGGAAGAAAAAAAAGAAGCAAACAGGAACACACTTTGAAATTGAGATAGAGAGCACATAAAAAAGTAGAAGAATACAGATTTATGTGCGTGTGTGTGTGTGTGTGTGTGTGTGTGTGTGTGTGTGTGTGTGTGTGTGTGTATACACAGAGCTGTGCCTTGTTAAAACCAAGTTTTTGATCCTGTGTGTTTATGGAGCCTCGGCACTCAGAAAAAAAAATGGCGACTCATTACTATGACAAATCTGTTTGCTGGAAAAAAACAACAGCAGGTTTTATTCTACCTCTAGTTCCATTTTTTCTCCTTCACCCGACTGAAAATGCTAAACCGGCTCTGATATATGGGCCGCGTCTCAAACCCTGCGTAGGTACTGCTGTGTAGACCAACTTCTGGCTGTCCCTCTGTGGATTAACATTACTCAAAGTCACTCTCAGCTGTGACTGTGTCTTCATCTGTGCAGAAATCCAGATCTCGTCGGTTTTAATAAACATGTCATCATACGAATAAAGCCTCGTGTACGTCATATATAACGAAGGATCGTTAAATACATTCGAGATTCAAAAGAGCTGTTGATGAGTACGTATCACATCTAAGCCATGTATTGTTCTCCCTAGAGAGTAAGTAAATGTGAATAACCTTCTCTCCTAATGTGAGTGTCTCTGTTACAGATAGTCGGCCATTTTTGAAAAATGTGCAGTGTCGTCTTTAGCCATTTTTTACACCTTTTCCAGGAGGAAGCGCCTCCTCCCGTGCATGACTCCAGCCTTAAGTGTGCACTCTGTCATTTAAATTAATATTATTTATTTCAACCTGTCCCGTCTCTTTTCCATACGCTCCCTATTAGGTGGCTTCTCTTTGTGTTCCTGGATTTCCGTATTTCTCGTTCCAATGCACCTGCAGCCAAAAAAACAGGGGTTCGGGCGAGCATAGTTATCCCAGCAGCCACACCAATCACGGCTGTTTGTGTCAAGCTGTCAGGCTCCTCAGCGAGCCAGAAGGAGATGAGCAAAGAGAAAAAGAAATGATTTCTCGCTGAGCAGGAAAAGAAGGTATTTCTTTTCTTTCTTTTTTTATTTCTCCCCATGGTTGATCACTGCAGTCACTCTTTCTTTACAAGGCTGTCAGCACACCATCAGCAGCGGATCTCTAATATTCCGATTTCATTACCTCCTGCTGAAGATGTGCTGCTCGATATTGGCAGACAAAGCTCGCATTCAGGAGGTGTGTGTGTGTGTGTGTGTGTGTGTGTGTGTGTGTGTGTGTGTGTGTGTGTGTGTGTGTGTGTGTGTGTGTGTGTGTGTGTGTGTGTGTGTGTGTTGGGATGGAGGGGTGCTTTCACTGAAGCAAAATAAAATAATATAATAAAATAAATAAATAAAAAGCCGGATGCCAGTTTTACAAGAACGTGTCTCATGGTGTCTCGTGGAGGAATGAAGTAATGCCTGGTCAGAAAGGAGAAGCAGTTGATAAAAACACGCTCCTCCTTTCACCCGCTTTCTCACGTCTTCGACGCTTCTATCTCCGGAGCACAGACGCAGGTACAAAAGAATCATAAATTGTTTTTGGCCTCGGCTCAATAAGCCAATCACTGTCTAAGCAGAGTGATCTCATTCCTATTAAGAGCATTTGTTCCGTTCAAAATCCAATATCTGAACTGTCAGTAATAATGCAATTGCAGGCGCAGTGGTGTGCTTAGGGAGGGGAGGATTACGGACCGTGTGGCGCGAGGTAACGAGTAAGTACGGAAAGCCGTGACTCAAGGCCTGATTTATTCAGTAAGCATTTCGGCTAATAGATGCTCCATCATTCCTGCTCATAATCTCTCTCTCTGTCTCGGGCTCCTTTCTCACCTTACTCTCTCTGTCCAATATCCGTCTGATTATTTAAGATCCGTGTTGGGTTCATTTACATTTTCATCACTCATCTTTTATTAGGGCTTTTCCACATGGGGAAAAAGATCACCATGACAATTTTACATCATGACCAAGAAGTTAGTAGTTTCTAGTTTCTGAACAAATATCAATTCTCCATTTGATCCGATTTCAAATAATCAGATTAATCAGTGTTAAATTTGCATGTTCTTCCCGTGCCTCGGGGGTTTCCTCCGGGTACTCCGGTTTCCTCCCCCGGTCCAAAGACATGCACTGTAGGTTGATTGGCATCTCTGGAAAATTGTCCGTAGTGTGTGAGTGTGTGAGTGAATGAGAGTGTGTGTGTGCCCTGTGATGGGTTGGCACTCCGTCCAGGGTGTATCCTGCCTCGATGCCCAAAGACACCTGAGATAGGCACAGGCTCCCTGTGACCCGAGAAGTTCGGATAAGCGGTAGAAAATGAATGAATGAATCAATCAATAAACTATCTAAAATAAGTTTGCAGTGTCTGTTTCGTTTATTTCAGTGCTTTGCAAATGTACATAAGTAGCATTAGTGGTACTTGAAAGTTTTATTTACTCAAATTAGATCTATTAATAAGATTAAAACTTAAACAAATGTCTAAACCGCACCACTGATTTCCTGTCTGTGACTCTGTTCTAATATGAATCAGGACTCTGTTGTCTTTCGGTGTGAGACGTGTGTTTTTCCCTCTGTTGATAATCTTACACTGAATTTTAGCGGATGAAGATAAACACCTTCATATTTTAGAGGTTTATGAACAAGCACTTGGAACATCTCAGAGAGGAGAAATGGGTTTGATATCAACATTTACTCTGAAGACAGAAGCAATTGTGTGGAACTAGGGTTAGTGTTAGGGTTAACAGTTTCTTTTTTATTTTATTTTTTTTTGGGAACATTTCTATGAATATATTGCCCCGGTATTCTAGAGAAAAACAAGAAATACTTCAAAAACACTACAAAATCTTAAGGTCCCGAGTGTCTACTTTCATATGAGCTTCCTATTAAACACCGCTGTGGAGTGAGACATGACAAAGATGTTCAATACTGAACACGAACACAACAACAACAGGCATAAATTCATGTTTTTGGCTTCTGGGAGTTCTAAGAGTTCGTTCCTGATTTGAATTTGTCAGAAGGTGTTGATTAATGATGTACAATAAAGTGTATCAGCAGTTCACAAAGTAGTTCCAGCTGCACTACAGACCACAGGTTTATATTACGGTGGTGAGCGACTTGTTTTAATATCGTTTCTATGGTAACAGTAACGTCATCCACTCGTATGATGGACACTCAACATACATTACTGGTGAAATTGTTGAAAGGGTTGGCAGATTGCTCTGGTATAAAGAAAATAAAACTTCAGGACATGATTTTATTGGAACTTGTAACCTGTTTTACGTCAAGCCGCAATCAAAGCACCCTGCTGTTGAATATTAACACCACGCCATCATGATTAACTCTATATTTAATACGTAAATAAGGATTAATTAAATCCAGCTTTGTAACTGAAAGTATTTTGCTGGTGTAGGGAAAAAAGAGAGACAAAAGACATGCTAAGATAATAAACAGTTATAAAATACAGACAGACAGACAGACAGACAGACAGACAGACAGACAGACAGACAGACAGATAGATAGATAGATAGATAGATAGATAGATAGATAGATAGATAGATAGATAGATAGATAGATAGATAGATAGATAGATAATAAAACTATATATTAGGGTAAACAGAGCATCAAAGAGCAGGAAACTGATTAAATATACTTTACAAATTTTACATCTCTCTCTCTCTATCTCTCTCAATCTGACTCTCTCTCTCACACACACAATCTCTCACAATCGTTCTCTCTCAATCTCTCTCTCTCTCTCTCTCTCTCTCTCTCTCTCTCTCTCTCTCTCTCTCACTCACAATCTCCCTCTCTTAGTCTAACTCTCCAAATCTCCCAGTCTCTCTTTCTCTCAATCTCTATCAATCTCTCTCTCTCTCTCTCTCTCTCTCTCTCTCTCTCTCTCTCTCTCTCTCTCTCTCTCTCTCTCTCCCTCTCCCTCTCTTAGTCTACCTCTCCAAATTTCCCAGTCTCTCTTTCTCTCTCTATCAATCTCTCACAATCTCGTACAATCTCTCAATATCTCACTCTCTTGTGCAATCTCTCTCAATCTAACTCCCTCTCTCTCTCTCTCTCTCTCTCTCTCTCTCTCTCTCTCTCTCTCTCTCTCTCTCTCTCTCTCTCTCTCTCTCTTCTCCCATCTCAGGTTAGATATACAGCTTTTGCACCCTGTAAGCTTCAATGCAGCTCCATATTTCTGTCTATTAGGCACACACTCATGCACATTATTGCTCTCTGTGCAGATCTGAACCCCATGGCGTGGTGTTAATTGTGAAGGTTCGGTGCATTTTGTGTGTACATGTCTGATCAATAATGATTTCCCAAAGCTCCTGATAAATTATAGCCTGGTCAAACGTACACGAGTGCATGTAAAGAGATACAGCAGCTACACTGCGTAAACATGACAGGTATGAATTATTTCTTTAAGTGCCTGTCGGTTCTGAGAGTTTTTTTAGTGCTTTTGTCATGACTTTTTTTTTTCTTTGGAATCAGCATCCAATTCCAATCGCTCCCTTTTGATTAGCGGTCCCTTTTTTTTTTTCATTTTATTTAATTCTTTCAAAGAAAAATGTTTCTTATATTTTTGGAAAGAGTGTTTTATTCTTCACTTGTAAAATGCTCTTAATTGGTGTACATACAGTATCTGTGCTGGTTTATAGCGCCTGTAAAAACACAGAAGAAGAGATCACCATCTCATAAAAGCCATTAATGCTGGAGTCTTTAAAGTTGTTTTCAGTAGATTGCTTTGCCTAAAAACCTCAGGGTCATCTCGTATGAATGAAAGGTCTTGCGTTGATTTATCTCCTGCCATGGTGTACCACTCTCCTCTGACTTTGGATTCTAATTAGCGCTAGCTCCCTCCTCCGGAGCGTCACCTCAACGGACGCTGCTTCATCTTGGGTGGAAAAGAAGTCATCGCGAAAAAGAGGGTCTTAAATTACACCTGTCACTTTAAACAGCGGGTCGTCTGGGGGCCCGCAGCATGCTGGGATACCTGTAGGAGGTCTTTCTTTGTCTGAGGGGAAGGTTGGATGCAACAAACAGCATGCTGGCTGCTTTGAAACGCCTATCTCGCAGGCTCCCGTTCTGATTCGGCGTGAAGCTCAGCATGGTCAGGAGTAATTCAAGCTCCCACTGGCTGGCTGCAATCCACAGATGCATAAATGTCTATAATGGAGAGAGAGAGAGAGAGAGAGAGAGAGAGAGAGAGAGAGAGAGAGAGAGAGAGAGAGAGAGAGAGAGAAAACACAGAATGAAGGCAGATAGATAAAATGGTAAAGCAGTCATGAGTCCCAGCATGAGCCTTGCTCAAGCAGGAAGCAAACCGCTGCCTGAGGAGAAGAAGAAGAGTCAAAGAAGAGAGGAAAATGGAGAGAGATGGAGTGGAGTGGTGTTTTATATATTTATTTATTTGCTTGTTTTTTACAGACTGCCCCGGTCCACCCAGCAGTGAATAAAAAGTCTGTACTGGAGCCAAATTTGGACATTGGCTTTTGGCACCTATCTGTACATCCTGTTGAATCTGAAGCATAGCCTACAGAATGAAATGGTCAGCTAATGATATTTTTTAGCTAGATAAAATATAAGAAAGGGGGCACGGTGGCTTAGTGGTTAGCACGTTCGCCTCACACCTCCAGGGTCGGGGTTCGATTCCCGCCTCTGCCTTGTGTGTGCGGAGTTTGCATGTTCTCCCCGTGCCTCGGGGGTTTCCTCCGGGTACTCCGGTTTCCTCCCCAGTCCAAAGACATGCATGGTAGGTTAATTGGCATCTCTGGAAAATTGTCCGTAGTGTGTGAATGCGTGAGTGAATGAGAGTGTGTGTGTGCCCTGCGATGGGTTGGTACTCCGTCCAGGGTGTATCCTGCCTTGATGCCCGATGACGCCTGAGATAGGCACAGGCTCCCCGTGACCCGAGACGTTCGGATAAGCGGTAGAAAATGAATGAATGAAATATAAGAAAGGGTTGATTTATACAGTGTGATCTCACAGAGCATTTCCTGGAGCTATAGTACACACAGCTTCGGTAGTAAGCTAGACTGTTTCCATTAGCTAGCTAGCTAAAATAAGGTGAATGAAATACACATGCTATAAAGAATATAAATAAAAAGTACACATAATCCACTAGCTGGCTTTCGTTATCCCATAATATAAAATGCAGCTTGGTAAAGATACAAATTCCACATCAAGGGTAGATTTGAATGGCTGCTGTACATTAGACGTCCACCATATTAAATATCGTAAGCGACACTCACATACAGTATGAACCGATTTTCTCTGCAATTCAGCAATCACTGAATTCCATACTGGTTGTTATAGTAATAGTTTATCAGTACTACTATTCAAGGCCCTTTTAAACTGAAAGATTCTGGAGGGAGATTTGGTGATTGTGTATAAAATTCAGCAGTGTTTATATGCATCATATCATACGAGATGAAGGAGAAGCAGTGTGTATGTCCTCTACTCTCTTTTCTCCCATTGGAGTCGATCCTTATTTACATAAAATACAACTTTTCTCAACTTTGGCTCATCGTTGGACACGCCAACCTCGAGCTCATGTCACTGGAAGTCAGGAGTTTTTATTGAAAATGAACAATCTGTGAGTCACATGAACAAAAGTCAATCTCTACCAATCCAGAATCATTTTTCTTATCATAATGGTACTGTACCTTATGATCTCTCATGCTCTCTTTCTCTCCCATGATTGGTTACCAGCTCTTGCCTGTCACCAATATAGGTGGACTTTGCACCTGTCTAAAGTTGCTGATAATTGATACATGTGAGGTTGCATTTGACTGATTTAAAATTTAAATAAAACTCTTGATTTTCTTTAATTTAATAAACTCTGGGGGGGTCACGGTGGCTTAGTGGTTAGCACGTTCGCCTCACACCTCCAGGGTTGGGGGTTCGATTCCCGCCTCCGCCTTGTGTGTGTGGAGTTTGCATGTTCTCCCCGTGCCTCGGGGGTTTCCGGGTACTTCGGTTTCCTCCCCCGGTCCAAAGACATGCATGGTAGGTTGATTGGCAATTCTGGAAAATTGTCCGTAGTGTGTGAGTGAATGAGAGTGTGTGTGTGCCCTGCGATGGGATTGCACTCCGTCCAGGGTGTATCCTGCCTCGATACCCATTGACGCGCAGGCTCCCCGTGACCCGAGAAGTTCGGATAAGCGGTAGAAAATGAATGAATGAATAATAAACTCTGCATATTGGATTCACACACTGCTTCCTCGAGAGCATATTTTAAATTTACACTTAATCTTTACACTTATTCTTGAAAGAAGCTGATATTTTGGTGTAATGTGAGTTCCCCTGCACATCTGAATGACTGAATGAACGAACAAATGAATGAAAGAGTGATCTAAAAACAAGAACATTTGAGATTTTAATAATATTCTTGTGTTCTAAGTTTGTGTAAACGTTTATCAAGTGCACCAAGATTGTCCCAAAGGAGCATTAAGAGCAGTACCATGGTGCTATGTGTCGTGTAAAGACGTGGGAAACGTACCTACATACAGTATGGCAATTGCATGGCCGATGAGGTCGAAGGAATCGGATGTACAGCTTTAGATTTCATTAATGAATGAGATCATTCTTCCAGTCTGTGTTCCTATAAAGACGGTTTGTTCTTTGCTTCCTGTATACAGAGACCACAGTGATGATTCTCTCTCTCTCTCACACACACACACACACACACACACACACACACACACAGTAAACACTATGTATATGACATGACACTAAAAGAACAACTTTATATCTGCCGTTATACAGAACTGACACTGGAGACTTCTTACTTCAGTCCACCACATTTTTGCTTCTTATTAGATTAATGGTCTTTATCTGACCAATCAGAATCGAGATCCTAGCCACACGGTGTTCTGATTACAGTATACACTATATAATGGATAACTTTCATTAAAATACAATCTTAGGGTTATAATATGCTACTGCAGACAGAATGGCAATCAACATATCAGTATAAACAGATGAATTATTTAATCGCCTCGAGTCTGATCTAAAGTCAGGACTCTGTTGTCTTTCAGTGTGAGACGTGTGTTTTTCCCCCTGCTGATAATCTTACACTGAATTTTAGTGGATGAAGACAAACACTTTCACATTTTATATGTTTATGAACAAGCACTTGGGGCATCACAGACAGCTTGATATCAAATGGGTTCGATACCAACATATACTTTTTAAGATTAAAAAACAATTGTGTGAAAAAAATAACTTTTTTTATGGAAATTTTAGATAAATGTATTGCCCCTGATAGGCTATAATAAAATAGAAGGCTTTATTTTTACCACATATACATTACAGCACAGTGAAATTCTTTCTTCACATATCCCAACTTTGGAGGTTGGGGTCAGAACACAAAGGTCAGCCATGATACAGCAACACTGGAGCAGAGAGGGTTAAGGGCCATGTTCAAGGGCCCAACAGTGGCAGCTTGGCAGTGCTGGGGTTTGAACTCAGATCTTCCAATCAACATTCCAGAGCCGTAAACACCTGAACCCCCACTGTCCAAAAAGAAGCCAAAATACTTATAAAAACTACATATTCTTAAAGTCTAAAGTGTCTACTTTAATATAAGTGTTTCATATTAAGCACTACTGTGGAGTGAGACATGACAAAGACATTCAATTCTGAACATGGACACAACAAAATGAAAGCCAATTCTATGTTTTGGATTCTGGGAAGAATGGGAAGAGATTTAAATTTCTAATTATTTATTTAGATAGTTAAAGATTGTTAGCTGTTAAGAATGGTTTTACTTGGAAGCCTTTTTGATAAGGAAACATTTTCATGTAGGCTTTTATATAGACTCTTCATGAGTTTCCCCAGAGGGACGACCAAAGAACTCTTGTACCCTTTCTAAGAGTGTCTCTAAGAGTTTGTCTTAATTTTACTTTGTGTGTGTGTGTGTGTGTGTGTGTGTGTGTGTGTGTGTGTGTGTGTGTGTGTGTGTGTGTGTGTGTGTGTGTGTGTGTTTCTGTGTGTGTGTGTGGAATGAAGATAAAAAGAAAAAAAAACATTAGACCAGATCATTAGACAGATGGAAGAAAAAAAACAGGGCAAGTTGCACTGAGTAAGCTGCCTGAAGTGCACTCACTCCTTGAAGTGCACTAGGTGCTTCAGTTAATTGTGTACCGCTGATCCGAGGGCGCTTTTTGAATGATTGCACAAGTCATGTGCTTGAACTGATGTCCCTGAAACTTAAAGGTTACGTCTGCGTTAGCAACAACATTATTCACGCCACTCGGATGGTTCGTTTCCAACATCTCCATCCATCAAACACAGACTTTGATTTTAATACTTCAGCACTTATAATAAACACAAGCCTTCATTTGCATTTATTCGTTTGGTGGAATGTTTTTATCCAGACTCACAGATCACATCCAAGGATGAAGCAGTTAAAAGAGGGGTTAAAGAAGATTCAAGTGAGGAACTGTGACAAGTGTCATATACTGTAGGAAGAAGACACAGTACTATAAATGTAAATCTAAAACTAAAGTATTAAGTGCAGTTCATTACAAGTGAAGCAGTCAATGACTAAAACTTTTTTTGTCTTTTTTTAGTGGGTCTGTAGCTTCAGAATCCTGTTCTTAGCTCACGGAAGTGGAATCTAACGTCATCTTTCCAATTCAATTCAATTCATTTACATTTTATTTGTATAGTGCTTTTATCAATGGACACTGTCTGAAAGCAGCTTTACAGAACACAAGAAATAGAGTAGAAAAAGTTTCATATTATATAAAGACAATGTTTTTAATGCTAGTTTTGAACAATGTATGTTCACCATACTGTCCAACATTGCAGCCGTTTTTGCACATATCGTATAATATCTCAGCCATTTCTCACAATTGCACAATATATAATATATTTGCACAATTCTATATTCTACAATTCTATATATTATCCCAAGGACCTGCTGCTAAGGAACTGTGTTCATTTTAATGTTACTGCACGAAATATTGTTTTAACATTCAGTCTTATCATACAGTATTTACACTGGTCGGTCGGCGCTGTTTCTGTTTACTGTTTGTCTTTTGTGTATTGTACTTTTTGTATTGTCTTGTAACTTTGTGTCTGCACTGTTTTTTGTCCTGCACTGTCTTGTTTGTCTTGTCCTGCACTGTTTGCACCAGGTTGCACAGTTGCACTTTATGTGGCTAAGACTACTTACATGTCCTTAGCCCTGTCTTTGTTTTATGTAGCACCTTGATCCTGAAGAAACGTTGTCTCATTTCACTGTGTACTGCAACAGCTATATATGGTTGAAATGACAATAAAAGCTTCTTGACTTGGCTTGACTTGTCATGCTAGTTTTTAACAAGGTGAGTGTTTATTAAGCTAGTTTACAACAAAGACAATGTTTAACATGCTAGATTTGAACGAAGTGTGTTTATCATGCTAGTTTTTAACATGGCGAGTGTTTATTAAGATAGTTTACAACAATGAATATGTTTAACATGCTAGTTTTTAACAAGGTGAATATTTAACATTCTAGTTTTGTAACAAGCTGTTTATCATACTAGTTTTTAAGGCATGAGTACTCCAATTTTCAACATGCTAAGTGTTTAACAAGATACTTTTTGAAACAGGTTAGCTTCCTGTTAAAGTATGTGGTAGATGTATATGTTGCATTGTACATTTCATATCTCTTTGTTTTTATTGAGATACAACTTCATGTAATGCCTAACAAAGCCTACAGTAGTGTTAGCTCAATTCTCTCCAAAAGCTCATCTGACAAACTTTACTGAAACTAAACACACCAAGAAACACACTAATTCACAAAGAACGTGAATCCACCGAGTGGTTAATGGTGAGGAAAAGTCAACAAGGACATGTCGCATTGAAACGAGGCCTTGAACGAGATTAGTAGAGCATAGAGTCTTATTCCACAAAAGAAATGTGAGCTTTGAAACAGACCTCTAGAATTAAAGGAGACAGATAATTAATCATTTCAAAGTAAGGAACAAATTAAAATTCCATAGCACGCCGCATTGTTTTGATTTGAATTGTAATTCTTGGCGACGAAAAAATAAATAAATAAACTCAGTGCTTAGAAAAGAGTGAAAGCACTTCTTTCTTAGTTGAGGGAATCATCTCCATGGCTTGATGCTGCCCCCTACAGAGACTCAAGCTCCAGTGTGTCCTGCTCTCTCAGCAGGTCCCACTCGCTCAGTGTCCTGCCAGAGGATCCAGTTCCCTCTCAGTAATCTCCCTGACACCTCGGCTAGCGATGATTAATTGGCAATAAGCACATTAGCAGGGCTCTAAATTACCAGCTCCTCTCATTAACTGCTGGCCGGCTCATTTTTCAGCATGTGCGAGACAAGTGTGGAATCTGTGTGACATGGAGCGGGCCGTCTCGTCTCGTCTCCCCCAGTCGGCAGCGCCGCTCGCCGTTAATGAGAATGTGATGCCGTCCAGGAGCTTCATGGGACACTGGACTTGATAGAAAAATGCAAACTGTCCTTCTTCATCTTTCTAACAGTAGCACTGACCTCGCTGATGATAGAACAATCCTGGAGTCAGTCAGATGCTTATAAAATGTTTAAATCAATAAAAAAAGAAGCAGTGTTTAGTGTCTGGGAGTGTGATTGTGTGTTTTTAACATGGTGAGTGTTTTATTGTGCTAGTTTTTAACAAGGTGAGGGATTATCATGCTAGTCTTTAACAAGATGAAGGTCTAACATGCTAGTTTTTAACAAGGTGAGTATTTGACATACTAGTTTTTGACAAGGAGAGTGTTTATCATGGTAATTTTGAACAAGATTAAGTTTTAACATGCTAGTTTTTTGCAAGGTTAGTGTTTATCATGCTAGATTTACAGGGTGTTTACCACGCTAGTTTTTAAGGTGAGTGATTATCATGCTAGTCTTCAACAAGAAGTCTAACATGCTAGTTTTTAACAAGGACAGTGTTTACCTTGCTAGTTTCTAACAAAGTGAAGGTTTATATGCTATTTTTTTTTTAAAAAAAAGCAAGTTATCATGCTAGACTTATATCATGCTACTTCATAATGAAGAAAAGAGTGTTTAAAATTGTAATTTATAACAAAGTGAGTGTTTAACATGCTAGTTTTTTAACAAGGAACGATGTTTATCATGCTAATATTTAACAAGGCAAGTGTTTTACATGGAAGTTCTCTAACAAGGTAAGTATTTATCATGCTAGTTTAAAAGAAGATGAAGGTTTAACATTTAAGTTTTTTAAACAAGCTCTACTTTTCAGCATGATAAAAATTATAAGTGTTCATCGTGCTATGTTTTCAACAAGATGAGGTAAGATGATTTAACATGCTCATTTTAAATGAAAAATAAACTGTTTTAGATGCTAAGTGTCAAATGATAGGTTTTGTTTGTTTTCTTCTGTTTCTTAAGACACTTCAGTTTTCATTCACTCTGAAAAGCTTGCTGGCTTTTCCCCTTATGTCATCAACTGGATGTTTCTCAAGTATTTGGCTACCAAGAAACAGGAAAAAGTTTCTCAACTTCTTGGGCTGCTTCCAATACAGCCAGCGTTCTGAATTAATTCGTTAGCTCACCATAAACAGAGCATTTCCATGCCAATCAGCGGAGTTGCTCTACTGTGCCCGCCTTATTCATCTTCCACAGCCATTTCCCCTCAGCGGTCTCCCTTCACTTCCTCTGCTTAATTTCTATTAATGGCTTTGCATTCTTGCATTTAAATAAAATCAAACGGTAGACAGGGTTCCTTGACTGCACACAAGTTGAATGCATCGGCCACTATTAGGCGTAATGTGATGGCAGCCGAATAATTCCTCTGAGCTCGCTGTATCTTTGACTGAATCATTCCAGTGACCAGATTCATCAGTGTGTTTGCATCATGAGTCCTACTTCCCTGAGACACTGTGTGTGTGTGTGTGTGTGTGTGTGTGTGTGTGTGTGTGTGTGTGTGTGTGTGTGTGTGTGAGTGAGTGAGAGAGAGAGAGAGAGAGAGAGAGAGAGAGAGAGAGAGAGAGCCTCAAATTGCTTGTTTCTTTATACAGTACACACACTTGAACTTTTCCACATTTTGTAGTGTTCTGAACTGGAACTGAAATGGACTTAATTGTGACATATATTTCATGAATTGGTGTTGAATTATTTACAGATATAAAATGCGCAGAAATGACACAGCAGAAAAATTACATATATAATTTTCCACACATGATATACCCTCCACTATCTTAACACAGAGACGAAACTGAATCTTATGATCAACCAAAATTTTAAAGCGATCCTATTTTTTTATTTATTTTTATTTTTTTTATTGGACAACCAATTACAGTCTTCAAAAGAATGTCACCTAATAGATCAATATTGTTGTATTTTCCTTGTTCGGGGTTGTACTGAGATTGGTCCTGGATCACTCTTAGGATATGATTCCTGGTTAGGAATTTTTAAGCTAAGTTAGGAGCTCTCTGAGATCATTCTTAGAATATGTATGAATAGTCTCTCTTGTGTTTACAGTGAATAAATACATTTTTTTTTTCAGAACAAGTTTCTCTCCTTTCAGGGCCTGTGTTAGTTAAATCTGTGGTATAATATACTAAAGTTTGCCCATTTCTACACTGTTGGAACCATGTTTTTTGGAAAATTAAATCTAATTAGCATTGCTTTAATTATATTGCTAGACAGTTTTGAGGTTAGTTGTAGCTAGCTTATTCTATCTAGCCAGCTACCTCAGATTAACCTTCATTATAGACTTCACGTTGTTATCAACATGATGAAGGGACAAGTTCAAGTCTCATCTCCATGCACAAAAAATTACAACTAATTCAGTCAGGACCATTTGAGTCAAAATAAAGACAATTCTTTGACATATTAAAAAAATTTTATTTGCAAGCTTATAAAATTTACATTTGGCGATATGGCTCTGTTCTGAATTCCCCATACTTTTCATGAGCTCCATGAAAGCTAGTTAGGGAACAGCAGCAGCTTCTGGGGACAATCTCCCATTTAACTGGGAAAGCAGCAAGACAAAATCCCCCCATTTAGAACAGAGCCTGCATCAGTGACAACAGAATGACACTGATTAAGTTAAACACAAAGTTTTAAGGAGGCGCTAGGGGAGGAGGTGGGTTGCAGCAATGCAGAGGAAACAGCCAAGCAGACAGACTGAAATATGCATTTAAATAGGGCGCCCTGTTTGAAAGGGACCAATAGTGCGCTTAGGAATCAGATCAGCTGATGGGCGGGGTTAGAAAATTTGACATCAGCTGATAGCCGAGTTTGACTGTGTGGCCTGCCTGAACTGACGCTGAACACTATATTTTTATTCCACATGAATCCGTTCAAGATGCTCAAAAAAATTAGATGTACTGTATGTACTGTACATCTGTACTGTAAATGTTCAATCATTTCACACAGTTTAAACAAGTGGTAACACAAAAAGTGTTGATTAATTCTGAATTTTAAGCTCTTTGACCATAAACATTCACAGAGAATGGACTCGTACCTTGAAGCCAGCAGGTTGTATCATTACAATCATCAGCTCGGTTGTTCTCGTTGCTGCAGTTTAGTTTTTTTGTTGTTGTTTTTTATAATTTGAACTTTTTCACACACCCATGGGACTTTCAGGCAGCCAGAAACAAGCTTGAGACAAGCTGTGTAATGAAAATACTGTATAGTGTTAAAGGTTTGACTTCCACAGTGAGAAAATGCAGAACATAATAGAGTTATTTCTCATATATAGGACCTTCAGTTTTTGTATGCATTGTGTAGAGGCTCTGCTATATGTGTAGACTAAAATCAGCATGAGGCTGTACAACATCTGCATTCAAGGAGAAGAAAAATGACGATTTAAGCACCGGTAAACTATCCTTCATTACAATTTAGTGATGCAAATAAATCAATTTAAAACATTTATAAAAACCTGCATAAAAATGCTATTTTTTTGCATTAATTCATTTAACATGTTAGACATGCTGGAATTATTTTGAATTTTGTGTGTGTGTGTGTGTGTGTGTGTGTGTGTGTGTGTGTGTGTGTGTGTGTGTGTGTGTGTGTGTGTTTAATGAGTCATTTATTATACGTTATGAACAATCTGCATTTTTGCACATTCACCCCTATGAAATATGTCCAACAGGATGCAGGAGTTTCTGAAGATCACATGACGAGGAAAGGTAAAGTTTCTTTGCAGTTTTTTTTAATTAAATTTTATTATATATATATATATATATATATATATATATATATATATATATATATATATATATATATATATATATATATATATATACAATGAATAAATAAATATATATATATATATATATATATATATATATATATATATATATATATATATATATATATATATATATATAATTATTATTATTTATTTTTTTTAAAGGAGCAAAACGGAGGCATTTTTAACAAAGAAGCCTTGTGAAAATGAGATTTTCCCTCGTAAGATGGATTATACATGGTAAAAGCATACTTTCTTTAGGTTCAATGTTGAAGACATTATGAATGGATTAATGGGACCCCAATCATAGAAACTCGGGATGAGCGATAACATTCATCCAGGTCAGTTCTTACTCACCTTATGAAAGATGTTGTTTATCTTTACTTTCCTATCCTGTGTGCTTAAAATAAATTGCTTGTCAGTTTCTGGTACTTTCCTCTATCTGAGTGATTCACAAGTAAAAAAAATTGAAAAATCACCACAAGATTTCAATTTAAATTGCATTGTGAAATGCGAAGCATGGAAAGAAATATTTGAGCTCTCCGGGTAGCCTTTACACAAGGATTAAATTCCCCTCCAAATTTATTAATCAAATCAAATATAGGATTTACAGCCTTGGCTTATTAGTTCTGGGAGTTTGCTGCCGGAGAGCGTGAGCAACGGCTCCTGGGCTCCCTCGTGAAACTGCAGGAGGGTCCGGTTCAGCTAGGCTGAAACACCCACAAGGGACCTGTCTCTGTTTTTTCAGTCGGTGTGTGTCACACTGGAGCTAATCGCTGTTATTCAGTACGATCCAGAGTTCGGGGGCCAGCTCTGTTGCAAAAACAGTACAAGCTGAGCTGCATTTCAGCAACGGTGTCATATAAAGCTTACTGTGGAACACAGAGGGCTGGGGAAAGCGGCAGGGTTGTGTTTATCTGTCTATACACAGGGCGTATTAGTGGTCTACTGAGACGTATGATGTTCAGATGTAGCTGGGTCAGACTCCCAGGGCTGCCTGCACTGTGCACCTGAGAGACACGTTAACCTCGCGCACCATATAGCTGAGCTCCTTATTTATTATCAGCCCGAATAATAATGTTGAATATGATCAGTTACTAGGTGTGGCTTAAACAAAGAATAATCATGTTATGGAAGGGTATTAAGGTTAAAGAAATAAATAATCGTTTTGCATGCTTAGTGTTAACAGTAAAAACTGTGCAGTGTTGTTATTTTAACTTTATTTAAAAAAAAGATTTATACATCTGTCAACACCATTAGATAGATAGATAGATAGATAGATAGATAGATAGATAGATAGATAGATAGATAGATAGATAGATAGATAGATAATAGATAGATAGATAGATAGATAGATAGATAGATAGATAGATAGATAGATAGATAGATAGATAGATTACACAGTTGTACACCTAAACTTTACTGTAAGTGTTTCAGTGCATCCCGACTCTGACACTTTGTGCACATAACAAATAATCTTGAAACTATTTAAATCTATAGATTTCACTGCGTTTTGGACCAATATTTACATTAATGAACTTCTGTATTTATGTTTTCATTAACATGCTAACAGACATGACTTCACATAGTAAAACTCCAACCTGGTGAGGCACATGACCATTAAGACTCATAATACTGTATTTTTCACAGTATTCCAATTAAGCTCCATTGCAACTGTTCTGTATATATATATATATATATATATATATATATATATATATATATAGATAGATAGATAGATAGATAGATAGATAGATAGATAGATAGATAGATAGATAGATATCAATAACACCTTCTTAATAGGATCAGAGAAAATACACCACCAACCAACAAATTAGAAGACACAGAATCACTAGACTCAGAAATATTTCAGATCTAATGTTTAATATTTGGAGTTAAAGTATTTTGTTTTAAAGTATAAGGGATTATATTTTCTATTACTTGTCTCAGAAAAACACATTAGGACAATTACAAAAAAAAAATAAAAAAAAAATCAGTGAAGTAAATTCCTAACACCAAAACATTTCATATTATTGGACTATTGATCAGCAGGTTTCGGAAAGTAAGAGAACGGCGACACGTGATAAAATGTCTCATGGTTGATTTACATCGTGTGTATTGATCGAGTGTCATTCAGACGACCATTAACCATTAACTGTTCTTCTTGCTGTGGCTTGTAAAACAGAGTTCAGTGTAAACTCACACCTTGTGCTTTCACATTAACCCGATTGGCCTCCCCAAGCCATTTCAGCATGCTGTAACCTCGCTTTATAGCACACAACCGCAGAGAGGAACAATGTAGAAAGTTTTACAGCACTCCTGGAGTGATGAGGTGTGTGTGTGTGCTGTGTTTATTGTGGGCCAGGGGTGTAATGGAAGCCAGGCTCATTTTGTTTACTGTCTTTTTTTCAGTCTTTTATAAAGGAGGAAGTGAGGATTGGGACATGGAGTGTGAAGAGCACTTTAGAGGGTTCGGAGCTCGGGGCGCTGCCTGTGACTTGGTGTCTTTACACTGAGATTTGCAGACATTCATATTCCAAAATATGAGTCGCTGGATGCTTGAACCCTTGCACTTTTAGACTAAATCACTAGAAGAGTCTATTTAAATATAACATTAGGATGATCTAATGATATATAGCCAATAAAGTTCAACACTTTAACTTAAATCTGATGTTTACGTTTATGTCGTTTGTCGGAGGTTTTATCTGATGTGATTTATCCTTGAGACTTCTGGACCGATGTGTATATGTAGATAAAGCAGTATTGCCTTGGTATATTAACAAACCAACAATGCAGAATGAGGAAAAATACAGGAAATATAGCTACATACAGTATTGTATACATTTGTATGGAATGTTGAATACATGGTGCCGATTGGCTACTGACCACCTTCTTCTGACAAATCACAGAAAACGGTAAGTATAAGGATGTGAAAATATGAGTAATAATTTTTTTTTTTATCATTTTTTTATTTGTATCTAGAGCATTCAGATGACATTATTTTAGATATGCTAAGTAAGTAATGCTAAGTCAAGCTCATGTTGAAGGCTAAAAACCCTGACTCTAGGAAGACGGGTCATTTGGAAGACAGGACATTAGTAGCATTGTAGTAAATTATTTCGAGTAGACTGACTAGTTAATGCAATTAAAGTGCAATTTTTCTTTCATAGGAAAGTCAACAACGAGGAAGTGATGTACATTAAGAACCCCTTCATTCCGTGTTAAGTTATTGTTGAAATGTTGATATATTTGTGATTGTTTTTTCACATCTGTTGTGCTGTTTTTGTTGTTGCTGTTATAGTTGTGGTTTGCTGTTAGCAACTGCTTTTCGCTCAACGTCACCACTGTACAATATAGAAAGTTGTTAAAAGGTGTTAAAATAGGGTTTAGCGTTAACATCATACATTTTTTTTAGCTCAATAGTCACAATTTGGTCTTGCTATATAAAGTAAGTAAATCTTGCAGTAGGATATGTGATAGAATGTAGTAATGATATTAAAGATCAAATGAAAACAAAGACAGATACCAGATGTTTAATGGTGCTTGAGTAATTCTTACTAATAGAGAAAAAAGTGGTGCAAGAATTCTAAACTGTATGAATAGTGCAAACTTTGATAAACATTGAACAAGAAATAAAATCTGTAAATCATTAATTATTGAACAAACTGTGTTATTTTACTTATTGAGATATAGACAATAAAACTTTCTGCCCCTTCTCTTTGTTTTTGCCATTTAAGATCTAAAGATATGCTGTTACACGTACACGTACACGTGTGTGTGTGTGTGTGTGTGTGTGTGTGTGTGTGTGTGTGTGTGTGTGTGTGTGTGTGTGTGTGTGTGTGTGTGTGTGTGTGTGTGTGTGCGTTTGTCTGTGATGCTAAAGCTTTACCTTTTCTTCCATCCAGTCCATTCTGTCTGATGCTCAGGCATGTCATGACTGCGATATGCTTTATTATGGAAGGGATCACCTGAGCCATGTGGCCACATCTTTTTCCATTTGGAGGTGCTAAAGGGAAGGGAGCAAGTGAACCGCATCTATGACCTTTGACCCGCAGGCAAAGTTTCAGAGCTCGCTCACGCTGACCCTGTCACAGCGGCAAGCACGAAACCTCGGGAGAGAGAAGTGGCCGATGTAATCACATCCACTCAATGTGCTAGCCCGCATCACATCTCGTGGCAAAACAAAAATCAATCCGTCTGGCTAAGAAAGAGGGATACAGAGAGAGGGAGGGAAAAAAAGTGGAAGCCTCATAGACAGAACGAGGAGAGAGAAAGAGAAGAAGAAAAAGTGAGACCAAACAACAAGCCCATGGAGGGCAAATGTATTCAGCACTGGGAAATATTGGACTGCCTAAGACACAATTGAAGATAAATAAGGCACAGGGGCATGACTTTAAAATAGTATATTAAAGGAGTGCCTGGGGGGATTGAAATCATTGCCTGTGAACCCAATCCTGAAGCGAAATTACAGAGGGGGGGTAGGAATGATTTCACGCTTCACTAACTTATTTTCCCAACATTTTTTTTTTCTACTCACTGTCGGGTTTCTTTTCAGTGCTCGTAAAGCTCAAGGGACATACGTGTTAAAGTGTAGACACTGAAGGTGAATATAAGCTTACCTTTTTGTCTGTTTTCCACTTAAATGCACACACACAAACACACACAAACACACATACACATCGCTTTTTATGTGTACCAAGACCAAGAAGAGAATTATGCAGGCCTGAGGGGGGTGAATATTCAAAATTCATTAATTATTCAAAGTATTCATTTGCACTCTGTCAACTGACTATGGATTTCTGATTTGAGAGAGAGAGAGAGAGAGAGAGAGAGAGAGAGAGAGAGAGAGAGAGAGAAGGTATCCTGAGGAAAGATGAAAGCTGTTATTTGTATAACTTCTTTCAAGCAACAGTTACTCCAAACATCTCCTCTCACCAAATATGCCACCAGATTTGAACCCAGCTTCCCAATATAAATAAATACACAAACTCCCATTTAAAGGAAAAACACACACAAAGTGTCTCAAAAACAGGTTCACTGCATCTCAGCATCGATTTTACAATTATCTGAAATCACGCTGGAGCGATCAACACCATTTCTCCAGAAGATTTTCCTTTGTTTTTGTGTTCTAACGCACTGCGATGGAGAGAAGTTACTGTGATCTGCTGAGTCTGAATCCAGCGTATACGATTCGCTTCATTTTCCTCATCATCATCATAACATTCTACAAAACTACATGCCCTTAATAGGGTGGAGTCATCCTGGAATAAAACACACCCATCAAGTTCTAAATCTTAGGATAAAAAAGAACTTTATACTAATTTGCAATGAACCGTGGCATACCATTTTAATAACGATTTACTTTCCTTTAATTTGTCACCCGTCTGTCCGTGTACAGTATAAGCCAACATGGTCTTGCACTCACGCTAGCAAATTTATTAAAATTCACACAGTTCATTTCATATGAAAAGGTTATATAATGTGTCTTCTATATGATTCTATGCTGCATTAGTCGGTAACGGTACGTAATTACGGAGTCGGTAGTTAATTAAGTGCAATCTAGCATGACGTTGAGATTAACATAAAGAATGTCAGTTTTAATTTGAGGTCATTTAGATCCATCTAGGGTGCAGTACATAAGAATTACAGTCCTATAATGCACACTATCTCTGCACTTCAAGGCATGACTGGTCATTGGCAAATTGACTTTCTCATCCTGGGCAGATGTGGATCGATGCCTCATTAATTCAAACACAAGAGAGTAAACTAAAGGTCTAGAGTTGATTGCAGATGTGGCATTTACAACTGGAATTTGATTCTGCTGTCTTTAAACACGAAGACCAAAAAAATTGACCATGTCAATAATCAAGGGCATCACGGGGCAAGAAATAACAGATTCATTTAATCAGGGGCTTGAAAGTCAGAAGATTTGGATGAACTGCCTAATACCAGGAAGTAAGAATGTGCTGATGTACAAACAACCTGACAGAACAGGAAGAAAATGGATGTAGTAGTGCACTTGTCTTTATTAACAATATAACTGTCAAACACATGCCTCAAAACTCAGTGGATTCTGCTTTCCCTGTCTATGGAAGAACAATCCTACCACTAATGCAACCATGGATATGATAAATGTCACTGGCTCAACTTGAGCACCCAAACAAGCTGGAACAGAAATAAATGACGGCATTACAGGCCTGGCAAAAAAGATATCCATCACTAGGAAAAGTATCCAGCCATGTACATCATCACTGTAGTTTGTAGGCATCAAGTCAGACGGATTTACTCTTAAATTTTCAAGAAAACAGATATTTGTCTATTTGAAATGAGAGAACTGTGCAATGTAGATGGAAATAGCTTCATATTAAAGCTGGCGTTGTGTAGGTCTCATAGCCTCGTAGTGTGGAGTTGTAAAAAAAAAAAAAAAAAAAAGGTGTTTGTTAGGAGATTGCCAGTTTGGTTAAATGAACTCAATTGTAAGGTTTGTTGAGATCACTTGTCTACAAATGTGGAAGTTGACCTGTGACACTGCATATATATCATTTCGAAAAGATGCTCCATGTGTCTCTGAGGAAGAAAGCACTAACCTTAACCCTTCCTAATTGGTAGCAGTCGTGTGATAGTGGAGCGCTAGATAGTGGGTGGGAATTGGCTAAAATGAGCGAATATTCTATGAATTTGTTGTAACCAAAATATCTGTACTATTTCAAATAGTACAGAATTTCCAGTGAGATGAGTTGAGCCCCAGAAACCCCCAGACTGGAGTCAGACATGGAGTGAAAATGTAGAAATCTCTCCCCACTCCATGTGATATATGCTAGCCCGGGGCTACACGGATAAGATGGCTGGGGTGGCGCTGAAAAGATGGAGTGAGATGAGGAGGAACAGGTGAGAAAGCAAGTGAGGGGGATATGAAATAGGGGGAAAAAAGAACTTAACTATGAGGGAGGGAAGGAGAGGCAAATGTTAGGCTAGGATTGGCACAGTAAGGATTACAGACTTACCTTGCTAGCCTGGTCTGTTGGTGATAAGGGAATTGCAGGAATCTAATCCATCAGCTAAAAGTCTAGCTCAAAGAATTGTCACCTTTAAAAGCAATTCATCATCTTGAAAAGGTTCTATCGGCTACTGGATCTGAGCAAAATATTATATATGCTATTCATGACTAACCGTATAATCCAACCTTGAACCGCAGCCAGAACCAATCTATAGGATGGCATTTGAGAATCACACACGAAACTGAGATTACACACATCATGGCTTCTACATTTCCATGGTCATTACATGCATTCCCCAATACTACAGCTCGCCTATCTTCACTTACACAATAAGCTGGATAGCTGACAACCCTAAGCTATTTTTTTTTTTCTTTTAATTTGTCTATTTTGGTAAACCTGTACCCTCCTTTTCATTTTAAACAAGATCAGTTCGGACGTATTTCTATCTAGAACCTCAGCCTCAGTAATCCGATCTGATCCGAGCACCGTTTGTGAAATCCAATCATTTTACACAACACAACACACATTGCCTCAAAGAAGTATAAGTTACGCTCATAACAATCTTTTGTTTATTACATTATTATTATATTCCAAACTTGCTGTAGAGTTTCTGTCTCTTAAATAGACAGCTGGACATTTTGGTTAAACTTGGATATTTATTAATTAGGCTTTACTTTTCTGGCGTATTGGTGGACTGTAAGAGATTTTTTGTTACCTGTTTTTGTACCAGTATTTCCTTTCGCTTATTCAACAGTACTTATACTGCATAGCTAGTGAGTTCTTGAATAAGACTGGTCATAAGATCAGGGTTAAGTTAAAGATGTAGTTCAAATGACTGGTTTATATCAAACACCTATTCTAGTACCTTAAGGTGTCTGTGGTGAAAAAAAAAAAAGTCAGAGTGTTAGAAAAAAACTTACAGTCATTGATGTAGTGAAGCTTTTGTAATGAGACATTTAGGGCAGGAGTCTCAAGCCTCCTGTCAGTGCTTTCTGGTTTCTCAGTAAGATTAGAAGCTGCATTCGTTTTTTTTTATTCTTATGGATTGCAAAGGTTTAGGGAAAGTGAGACTATTTTTAGCTTCTACAACGTATTCAACGATAGAGACTTAAAAGCACTTTTGTACATGGCTCTGTAAATGCTGTAAATGTAAATCTCAGAAGTAACAGCAAATTATGATGCTACAGTATGTGGAAATTCTACAACATTAAGTGTAACTATAAAAGGTTAAAATGTATGGAGTTATTTATTAAGAAATTACATTTTAGAATATTTGCCAGAGGGGGCATGGTGGCTTAGTGGTTAGCAAGTTCGCCTCACACCTCCAGGGTTGTGGGTTCGATTCCCGCCTCCGCCTTGTGTGTGTGGAGTTTGCATGTTCTCCCCGTGCCTCGGGGGTTTCCTCCGGGTACTCCGGTTTCCTCCCCCGGTCCAAAGACATGCATGGTAGGTTGATTGGCATCTCTGGAAAAATTGTCCATAGTGTGTGAGTGTGTGAGTGAATGAGAGTGTGTGTGTGCCCTGTGATGGGTTGGCACTCCATCCAGGGTGTATCCTGCCTCGAAGCCGAAGGCTCCCTGTGACCCGAGAAGTTCGGATAAGCGGTAGAAAATGAATGAGTGAGTAAATGAATGAATATTTGCCAGATCGTAGAGTTATAACAGGAATAGAAGACACATAGATCTGAGACACATAGCGACACTCTGGGATGAATAAACCATGATGCAGTGTTCTGTTATAGGCAAATAATCAGTGATGGGTCGGTGTGATGCGCTGTTGATGTTGAAGACAGTAACAACATGCACCTCTGTTATGGTTCTTTTGTTAATGTAGATATTTAGTCCAACACAGACTGTTGAATCAAGCCTCATATGGTTCTAACAAAGATGGGTACCAAGTATAAATATATATAAAAAATTTTTTATATATATATTATTCAGAATGGACACAAATTCACCTTCGGATGCTTCCCCGATTGCATGGCTGATAAAAATTCTTTGAGCACTAATTAAAGTTAGATATATGTGTGAAATCAGCAGGAGGGTATCTTCTTGAAGTGGAAAACAACAAGTGTTATATATTCCTTCTCTTGGATTGCATATAGGAATAAAAAACAACATGAAGTCTTATTTCTATGCTAATGCACTTTGAAAATGACATATAATTAAATTCGTAGATAATTAAGCTTACACATATTTTCAGGGGAAAACACAATTAAACAGCCCCATCTGGTTATTCTAAGTGATACCCTGTCTCTCATAATTAATATTTTGTTTGTCATGCACATGCACATCCTGCGCACCTCCTTGCATCTGTCATCATTTGTGAGTGGGTGTAACGTGTGTGTGTGTGTGTGTGTGTGTGTGTGTGTGTGTGTGTGTGTGTGTGTGTGTGTGTGTGTGTGTGTGTGTGTGTGTGTGTGTGTGTGTGTGTGTGTGTGCAAAAAACTAAATATACTTCTGTGTTTAAGTGCTTCCTCTTCTTCTTCTTCTTCTTCACTCAAACTGCATTTACTGTAGCATCAAACACTTTTACAGCCAGCTTCACCTTTTACATATGTATTTTATAAGCTTCAGGGATTATCAAATTGAGCTGCATGTGCTGCAGTTTTAGCATTTATTACAAACCGGAATAAACCAAAAGTGACTGTTTTTTTAATCAGAGCGCCTTCCAAAAATAGTAAATAAATTCATCCTTATAAAAAAAACATTCATTTCTACATTGAATAATAAGACGTTTATAATCTGTTTTTATTAGACAGCACGCAGCTTCCGTCCGTGAACGCTCTGTTACTATAGAAACAATAATCTAATGGAGCAACTGAAATAACATACATTTTAATTACTACCAGTATTGCTGTCAAAGCTGCTTTTATAGAAAGGTCTGACCAATCAGAATCTCGAATGAAACCGTTTTAAAATAAATAGCATAATTAAATGAAATTAACTGACATAAATTCTGTTATTAAACATGTTGGTTTATAACCAAGACAAATCTTTAGCTCTTTAAGAAATCCTCATTTCAAATTTGATGCTTTTGAATAAATGGAAATAGAAATATCGAAACGTTCAGCTTTAATTTGCGGCATCTTTCAAATTCTGTGATGCCATACAGTTTAGATCGGTTGTAACCTGAATATTTTTCTAATACTGTATTTGATATGACTAGGAACCTCTGAAGAACTTCAGCTGTTGTAGTCCAATCACATCAAGCCTCAAGTTGTTTTATATACTGAGTTGCCTTTTTGGTCACCACGGTTGTAAAGTGTGCTTATTCCATAGACATCAGCTTGGCGATCTCATCAAGAAAGAGTTTCCATGCACAGATCTACTCACTAGAGTTTTTGTTTGTTTGTTTGATTGCAAGTTAAAATCGCTGGAGATTAACACTTTCTAAAAATTTTTAAACCACCTCATCTGACATACAATCCCATGTTTTCCTCATTGTGAAGTGCGATGTGAGCATCAACCGAAGCTCTTGCCCCATATTACGCATTGCGATTCTGCCACATGGACGGTTAATCGAATAATTGCAATGAACAGGCATCGGTACAGGAGTTCCTATTAAAGTGGGCAGAGAGTGCAGGAATTATAGCCTAATATTCAATAATTTATTTTTTGACAGATTGTGAGGTGTCAAAATAATGACATATCAAGTCTAAATAATGACATAGCACTACAATATTTTATTCACAACTTCCATAGTATATCACTAATAGGTTGCGCTATTAAACTTTCTGCATCCTTCTGTGCTGAAGCCTTCAGCCACACAACACCACCTACCTTGACAGTCCCCCGGGGGAGAATAAGCTTTTTCACACTCTCTCTCCTCTGACAGCGCTGATCAGCCGTGTTTATTTCTGCAGGTCCGTGACACACAGCCCACAGATTTGACAGTCTCAGTGCTCACAGTGCACAAGGCCAGTGGACTCCACATCACTTTTAATATTCTCTCGGGTTTTGCCTGCAGGATTGGTACAGTAATGAACTGCTTTAAATGTATAGTTTTGTAAGATTGCAGGCTTGGGCTTCTCAAAACGCCTGATTGGGACTATTTGAAAGCATTAAACGTGTATTCACAATGTGTATGCGTCAGAATGGGAAAATTTCAAACGCTCACCTACTGAGATTATTTTTAAAGTCGAGTGCACCTGCTCTCTTTTACATTCATATTAGTTTTGTGTGACTAAGTGTGTGCATAAGTGTGTATGCAGGCACATCTGCATGTATTTTTGACACCGTTGTAATGGCATGTGGAATACCGCAGTTATGTTATTTAGCTGTGTACATAACATTAATATGCAGCTCTATGCTTAACATTAATGCCACATTCATACATGCATCTGTATGATACGATATTGATTTAATAATATGTATTTTTATGTGCAGTTGCAGGACACAATCACTGATTTAATGATGTGTACCTGTAGGCTTAACATTAAGGTAATATTAGATGTCTAAAACGTTTGACAGTCCCATTTGGCTGCAGTATGCATATGTGTAGAGTTTCTCTAACAACATGTATTTATAGGTATCATGCTGTGCTGATATAATAGCATCTGCTTGTTTTTGTAACTTGTAATGCAATTGTAGTCCTGGTGTTGGAGTGATAGTCTTTCCTCGTATGTTTTCTGTCTTTAACTATTTCATATTATCTGTAAAAGACAGTTTCAGACTTTAGTTAGAAACTTGCATCAGTTATTGCACAAGGAATGTACCCTGTGTATGGTGTGTGTGTGTGTGTGTGTGTGTGTGTGTGTGTGTGTGTGTGTGTGTGTGTGTGTGTGTGTGTGTGTGTGTGTGTGTGTGTGATTACCAATGACCTATTTGCGAATCACATGTGTGAGGTTGGCCATTTTTTCTTGTGTAGTGACGAGACATTAATGTTGCACAAAAATCATGGGATAGAAAATGCGGACTTAGTGATGATTTTTTTTATATATACACCTTAAAATTATATACATCTAAAATTTTAAAGACTAGAACAACGATATATAAATGAGACGGCGGTAGTTTTTACATTAATCCATGAAAAATTGATTTTGATAAACAATCTAGCTTTCATTATTCTTTATCCTATAAAATAGCACATGATCCAGCACTGATTTTTTTTTCACTATTATTATTTTCAATATAGCCTCTTATTATTTAGCATTTTATTGAGACTTATACACAATACAACATAATGTACTCAAGAGATGTCAATCATGAAATCATAATAAAACACAGAATATTGGTTATTTTCTAAATACAAATAATTACTCAGTTTT
Organism: Tachysurus fulvidraco; assembly: GCF_022655615.1. Lineage (NCBI taxonomy): Eukaryota > Metazoa > Chordata > Actinopteri > Siluriformes > Bagridae > Tachysurus > Tachysurus fulvidraco. The sequence goes on along the minus strand of NC_062524.1, from coordinate 6,370,250 downwards.
ACTTGTATAGCACTTGACAATGGACATTGTCTTAAGGCATGGTATATAGTACAAAATAGTTCAAGAATAGGATTAGACTTACATTTAAATGTGTTTGTATTTATCCCTAAACCTGATATGCCAAAGTATGCCAGTGTTTTTGTTTTTGTACTAACTGTTCTGTAAAGTGTGCCCAGTGTCGATGAAGGATAAGCTGATAGATAAGGATATGCTCTCACCTACAGCTCACTTTCTCCATAGTACTGCTGCACTTCATATTTTTATCCACAGAAAATTTGTTCATTGAGAGAAGCAGATGCTTCCTTTTGTGTTTTCCTCACATGGCATCCCATTGTTAGTGTAGTTACAGAAATGGCAGTGTGACACATTGTGGCTACATCAAATTGTCAGACAGTGGCATTGGGCTTAAAACTGTTTACTGATTGAGCCACACAAGAAAAATCCAAGGTTATATATTTAGAGTTGCATATAACTGAGATACACCTTCGTTCTCACTTCACTTCACTCTACCTGTATAAATCAATTCGATTCAATTCAATTTTATTTGTTTAGCGCATTTAACAATGGATATTGCCTCAAAAACATTTTTATAAACCATACAGTCAAAAGGTTAATATTATACTGTACAAAGATTAATATTAGACAAAAGTTCAAGAATAATATTAGACTTATATTTAAATGTGGTTGTATTTATCCCTAATGAACAATCCTGAGGTGATTGAGGTGGCTGTTGTGAGGAAAAACTGCCTTAGATGGAAGAGGAAGAAACCTTAAGAGGAACCAGACTCAAAATTGAACCTCGTCCTCATTTGGGTGACACTGAAGGGTGTGATTATAAATATACAATCCAACAATTGTGTATTAATTAGGAGGATCCTCAAATACCACAAAAAACATTTATGTAACTCTTGCGTTTTATGTTCATGGATTTCTGAGGCGATTTCAGTATTAAATCCTGACTAAAAAAAAAAAAAACGCAGCTCGGCTCTGAATATGACCCTTCGTTATGTGATTTTCTGCACAGCCTACACGTCTACTTTTTTTTTTTTTTTAATTCGTCTGTTCTGCGTTGACGTGTCAGCACGGATTGTAAGTGACAGAATCGCATGTGCTAGTTAGCGATATGTGAAGAAGTGTATGGAATAATTTCCACATGACTTGGCAGCCACTGTAGTTCACACTCCTTCAGAGAGCAAGAACATGCAGGGACAATGTGTCGGATGTGACACTGACATCACTCGCACTGCCTGATATTATCAGCAGCCTGAGCGCTGATAACGTAACACATACGCTAAATCTTTTCAAATAAATCTAGCAGTTCTCAGTATATATATTGTGTGTTATATGACCGCTAACACACTTTTTTTTTTTTTTTTTACTTCAGAGAGGCCTCTTGTTTTCAGATTTCTCATAAGTGCTGCCATGAGTACACCCCCCCCTGTTCACTGCTGGAGCCTGCCCTTAATTTTCTCTCATTAGTCTGGGTGTATATAACCCTCTGTTTTGTCTAGCATGTATTTTGTCATTCACATTCTTAGCCATAGCACCATTTTGTAGTTCCCTAGTGCCTTAGCCTCCTTGTTTCCCAGTTTCTTAAAATATCTCTAGAGTGTTTTGGTTGTGATTAGCTTGCCTTGTTTGTCTTATAACTATGGATACGTCTTTAACAAATGTCTGAATGTCACCCGGACCATAAAAATGGATGTTCGCTCTTAAAGAAGAAGTCTAATTGAAAGCCAGCACAAAAATACATCCAGTTTTGGCTAGCATTTCTGTATTATGTGTGGAAATTTTGCTAGAAAATGTACCTTTTGAAAGATCAACCGTAACAAACCGCTGTCAGGTCGGCCATGGATTTGGGAGACAAACTCCCAACTTTCAAGCTGCACAGCATCCTACACACATTGCCGCTACACACAGGACTACACTCTAAAGCACAATAGCACTATCACTTCAATCACATGCACCCCTACAAACACTCACCTAACATGAAGCATTGCTCACTGTTGTTTTCACCTGTAGTGCTAAGCTTTGTTTCATGTATATGCTAAGCCTCTTATCCATGGTCTTGTTTTCTGATTTTTATGTAAGCTGTTTTGCTAATCATCTGACATTTTGCTTGTTTTTTTTTTTCTTCCCTTAGCTATTGCTTCACGTTTTGAATTTGTCAGTCTGTCTGCTTTAAATAAAGAATATTTTGCAACTTCATTTATCTCCACTGCCTGACAACAGCTTGCCTTAATAAAAAAAAAAAACAACGAAATATTGTTGCCTGATATGGGTTAACACATGTTTAAAGATTACACACAATGTTAAAATAATGCTTAAAACATAGTTTAGGTTAATCTGGATCAAATAAAACTTTACTTTAGATTCTATACATTCGAAATACAAAAACTAAAAACCCAAAGGGACCAACTGTATTTTGTCAGGATGAGTCTTTTAGATCCTTTAAGTCATGGAAGATGTTCACACTTTTGAATGTAGTATACGGATTAGTAAACCTGCTCTTCGGTAATTTATGTTATTGCATTTGATATTTAAGGTCCTTGTTCCCATCCATCCTTTTAGTCCTGATGCTTCCAGACAGATTCGGTCCCATAGAGAGACGCTTGGTAAATAATACTGTACCATTTTCATGTCAAAAGCCTGGTGAGAACGCCTCTTAGACAGTTTGCGCCCTGCAGTCATTTTGGCCCTGGCTCTCAAGCCTCTTAGGCAGTTTGCGCCCTGCAGTCATTTTGGCCCTGGCTCTTGAGCCTGCATTTCTGTCTTTCATCAGCAGTCTCTGGTTATTTTCATCCCCTCCCAAATTGTACTGCTTTTACCTCCCTTTATAGATTGGCTTGTGCTAAAGCTTGTAAAGTGCAGAAGCAGCCTCTGCAACCGGGCATTATTAGGAAATTACAGTCCTCCACACCATGAGATGAGTAGTCTTCCTTGTCCACCCACAACCACGGTATTTACCATCCACTTTTACAGCGTTACAAAACATGATGCTACTAAATCTCACACTCATATCACCACACTGATGGCTCTGCTTTCATAACAGTACTTACACTCTGCCATATTTCCAGCTTTTTTTGTGTCCTGGATTTGCTACGTCCATTCTGTGGATTTGTTTTAACCTCCATCATGTTCAGGTCAGAGTGGTAAAATATCTGTATTTAAAGTTTCTAGATTAATTTATTGTATTTATTTAGTTTATTATTAGTTAGAAATTATGCATTCACCAAGTTTCAACTCATAACCAAATAATTGTCTTACAAAGTGCAGTTTTTGGTTTCAGGAGAAAAATTGTAACCTACACATACCTCAATAGTTCCTGAGTTCAAACCCCACTGTTGGGCCCCTTGAGCAAGGCCCTTAACCCTGAATTGCTCAGAATGAGATAAAAATGTATGTCATTGTGAATAAGTGTGTCTACGATGTGTCATAAAATGTAAATGTAATTGCCTTTTAAGGAAAGCAAGGTGGAGCTCATTTCAGGGCCTGAATATTTTTTCAACAGAAGCTTGTATTGAAAAAGGTTGATGTATCTATTGCAGGACAATACCAAGAATTACAGTGTCTTTATAGATAAAAAATATATTTAAAATGCTATCATGTTTAGAACCACTAGTATACAATACAAACAGCAGCTTTAAGTATTCAGTTCTAAATCTTTCTTTCTTTCTCTTTCTCACTCACATATACAGTAGCTTTTTATATATATTCTATCTGTACTAGATATCATTCACTGCACTTTTCTTCTGTCTCTGGCTCCCTGGTTTCTCAGGTCATTCAGCTTTTTCTGTCCATGGAACACACACACACACACACACACACACACACACACACACACACACACACACACACACACACACACACACACACACACACACACACACACACACACACACACACACACACACACACACACACACACACACACACACACACACACACACACATATACATAGAGCATCCTTTGCACTGTAGGTGTGTGCTCTTATCACATTGCTGTCTCTTCTAGCCACAGGACTGCAGGATGAGTGATAGTTTAAATCCAGACAAACCCACCCTGTCCTTTTGATGCCCCTATAAGCTCACAGCACATCACGGATATACGTATATGTTTACCTTTTTGAACGCGGAAGATAATTTGATCTGTAGCAGATCCTCCATATTGTGATCTCACAACAATCCTTTACTCATGAGATATATTTTAAAGGAACCTGAAACTAGATTCGTCCCACGAAACTATTTGATTTCCACTGTATTACTTAACTAGGACTGGGATGATTTCTTTATTTTTCCATCACACCTTGAGTTCTAATCGTTCAGAATCTCACTGCTTGCAGCGGTACACACGTCCGCTGAGGAGCCATCAAGTTAGTTCCTGACAATTACATTTTAGGAGAAAAAAAAAAACAAAATTCTTTACTGTGTTGGAAGAATTTACAATAAAAAAAAAAACAAAAAAAAAAACAATAACAATTACACACACTTTTAATATGATCATATGGACCATACAAATACCAGTGTAAATTGTTACTATAGAACCCTTATTACTTCAGAAAGAGCTTATTAATAAAATTAGTATTATTATATATATAATTCTATAATAGAATTACTCAGCGCTATGGGAAAATAACTTTATTAACCATATGTATTTTGTATAAACTAGAGTTTATCTCAGGAATTCACAGCCCATTTCCCACTTTGCCTCATTTAGTTAGACACCTGTGCCTTGTGATATTACAATTTAATATATAACTTGATTTATTCAGCGGATTCATTAAAGCTATTCAGTGCATTTTTATGAGCCACATGCTTCGAGTTAAATCTTTCTCAAACATAAAAACACACTTCCCATCTCTCTCGTTCTCACACACTCGCTCACACTTTTTTATTGCTATAATCATCCTCTCAAAGCTCTTGTTTTTCCTGCTTTACATAATGACAGAATGGAAATGCATTTGAAGTATTAAAGCTATCAGATCATATGAGGTTTCATCACATTTTAGAATTCTGAGTGTGGTACGACGTGCCCAAGAGACCGTGAAAGCTTGTCACATAGCCTTGCATTCAATTAATGTAATGATTGTGTGCTTTTCCCATATGTATATAGAAGCTAGTCAATTATAAAATGAAGTTTTTTTTTTCCAAGATAGTTTTATGTAAATAGTCTTGTAATAAATGGAAGCCATCAGAGATACCGTGTACTTAACTAAGTAATTATCTATGTCTTTTATTCCAGTGTGTCTTATGTGCTGTTTAAACTACGTTGGACCATATTCAGGTTCAGCTTCCGTCCAGACACTACATCAATATTTAAGTGGGAAAAAACTTTTCTGGACATCAGATTGTGTAGTTCACACCAGCATTATGAATGACCCCCACTCACCTCTCACACAAACTCTTCACCCTCCTGCTGTACTGGAGCTTTCTTGTGCTCACACACCATCACCCCCACATCATCCCCAAAGACTGGACTGACACTCTCTCTCTCTCTCTCTCTCTCTCTCTCTCTCTCTCTCTCTCTCTCTCTCTCTCTCTCTCTCTCTCTCTCACACACACACACACACACACACACACACACACACACACACACACACACACACACACACACACATATGCTCAATTCTGCACTCCCACTGCAATTTTTGCACATTACTTTTTAATGCAGCTACAATCTGTTTCTAAATGTCTACACTGTCTACACAAACTGTTTTATAAATGTCTCACTACAGACCTGTGTACTGCTCAGCGCTGATCTGTGTCCACTGTTGTATTTTATTTTAATATAGCGCATTTGCTTGTACTGTCTGACTTTCACTGTCTTCTGTCTGCACCGTTTGAACACATGCACTTTACGTATTAGTCTTAGTGTACATAGTCCTGTGTTGTTTTATGTAGCTCTGGGGCTTCATGTAGCACCAGAGTCCTGGAGGAATGTTGTTTCACTTCACTGTGTACTGCACCATATACTGTATATAAGGTTGAAATGACAATAAATCCTACTTGACTTGACTTGACCTGTAACCTTGTCTGATTTTTGACTACCACCTTTAAACATAAACTATAGGAGTGCCAGTATATTGAAGAAATAGCCTGTAACATCCTTGGTCATCATTCCCCTCTCTACTCTAGCACTTCCGGTTTGTTCACGGTGCACTTCCGGGTCTGTGCCATAAGTAAACCGGAACCGTCTGTCTAGAACTGTCTGTACCATGTATACATACAGTTCCGGTTTTCTTCTGGGTCTGCACCATCCGGAAGTAAACAGAAGGTTCCCTCTGGCATGTAGAGAGGGGATTGTTGGTATCCAAGGATGTTACAGGCTATTTCTACAATATACTGGTACTCTTATAGTAGACACTATATGTCACTGACAAAGAACGCTACGTTTCGAAGTATTTTTAGCTTACCCCTGCGTTACCAAGCCGTTGTTGCCTGTTTTCCCCTTTGTTTTTCTTATTTTGTGTTTTGCCCTTATTGGATTTATTTGCCTTCTCGGACTGTCTAATCTGGTTACTGAACTTTGCCTGTATTCTCTCGACTCTGCCTCTGTTTTGACATTGTCCTGGATTTGTTGCTTCTGCTTTATTAAAACACACATAGATCCTTTGACTTATTCATTGCATAGCCCTAGTTATAGTCAACACACTTATTAATAAAACTGGGTTAAATCTTTCAACAATGATGCTTCTGTCCTCATTATTATGGAGCTTCTAAAATAGCACTTGATCCAGCAGAAACTATTATTTTTTTTATTTCTTATTTTTTATTGTTCTCCAACATCAGCATGCAGCATACAGTACTTTTCACAGTACTTATATTCTACAGGCTGTTTTTTCCGTTAGCGTTTGCCTAAGGCTCGGGAAATTGTTCACAAATGTAATTGGCAGCTGTTTGCTTTATTACACAACATCCAGAACTGCAATTGCAATTTCCTTTCTACCCCACATTCACATTTATTTTTACAATCAAAACTCACCCAGGATCTCTATCATATTAGAGATGCTTCTCCAAACATCTTTTTTTCCCTATCAACATCTGGATAGGAACATAGAATAGAAAACAGATATGAGAGATATTGTTTCACATTGGCAAGAAATAAAGCATCTGTCAAAGCATTGGTAGTCACTATCTGTTTTATTTGTTTAGCATTAAACTCACATTGAACAGTCCACTTTCTTATCTTAAGGCAATACATTACAAACTGTTGTTAAAAATGAACAACCGAGGGTCACATACTATAGCTGATTTGCACCAGTGCAGGTCTGAATCCAGGATTCTACACATGTACAGTAATTACCAACTTTTCCTATACAAAGTTGATTGTGTAAGTCTAATGGCAATATCAATTTATACATATGTTGTAATGTACAGTGTATTTAAGCACACATAAGTGTAATGTGACTATTATGACCACTGAGATAAGCATCTCAAATACCACAAACAGGTCCGAAAGCAGAAACAGGACAGCAAGGAACAAAGGAGAATAGGGACCTGGAAACATGAGAAAACACAGCATAAGCCTTCACTAAATTACTAAAAGTACAGTAAAACACTGTGAAGTTAATGAGCAGGCATATAATCAGATTGTGTTCAGGGAGCTATGGAAATGTGGTAAACAGGAAGTAAACAGAAGAGTTCTCTGTTACCATGATACATTTTACGCACCAAGTCTGATGACTTTTGTGAAGGAGGCGCTGATAAACACACACTTATGTAAACAGAAAAAAATGCTATGTGACTGCAAGCCAATTCTTTATTCCTGGAAAAATAAGGATATATTCAGTTTAGGACACACACGCACACACACACACACACACACACACACACACACACACACACACACACACACACACACACACACACACACACACACAGATGATGCTGCCTTTCACCCATTTTTTTTCCTTATTTATCTCATTATTCTTTTAATTTTGTAAAAAGCATGTAACCAGAAATGTGTTACAGCTATCTTTGTCAAGGATGTGGGGATAAAACAGACCTAAATGCAGGATAGTGTAAAAATAAACAGGGTTTAATAAATAAAAACATGAAACAAGGACACAGACTAGGACACATGACAAATAACAACAGAGGCAAGGCATGCGGCTCGACTAAATACTAACACCAATTAACACATAAGGAACAGATGTGTAGAGGCGGCGAGGAAGAGACAAGGGCGGGGCAGACACGTGAACACAGAACATCAACAAGAGCACATGGTCACAGGAAATAATGACTGGCATGGGGTGGCAGTATCACAGATCGTTTTATACAGTAGTTATGCAAATAGGAAAAATGGTCTTGACCTCAATGAGGGCTGAGAGAAAACGAGGCCTGTGCTACTGGTCAGCTTTACTCGTATATTAATTAAATTTCCAAATGGTTTTTTTCCCAAATGACCTACGGGCGAGGCAGAACACGAACCAGAGCCGAGTACCCGAGTGGTGAGGGCTTTGTTTCAACAATGGGTTTAACAGGGATTTAAACCTTAACCCCTGTCTACTGTTCTCTCAGGAACACCACTCTCATTGCTTATACCCTGTCCATTTAGTCTTCTCATCCTTTTGCAAACCTCCATATTTCCTTAGGTTTGAGAATTAATGACTCATTGTAGGTAATTATATATTTATCAATCACCAGAGATGTTTAATGACATTACTTTTGCTATTTGCTACTGTATTATAGAAGCTTGTGACCGTAGATTGGTGGTGTAGGTTGACATTAACAAAATGGAGTTTAGAGGTTATCATGCCTGACTTATGCTATCTATTTTATTTTATCTTTATTTTTTATCATTTTTTTTTAGAGCAAATAAAGTAAAAGAGTAATAGGCAGTTGTGCGTCAACCACATATAGCCATCCAGCAGCTTGTTTGGAGTGGTTTTAGATGTACCTAGTGTATGTTCTCTTGAAATAAAAAGCAGATGTGTTAAAGCAGATGTGCTTCCGATCTCCATCGTCACAGTGTCACAAAATTCACACATGTGAAAAAGGAGATACATTTTTTTTCTGGGAAACAAGGTCACCGTGGTGCAAATGCAATTCTGATATACAGACATTATACACTTCATAATCCTCATTTCCTTCTCCCAATCTTTGCAATATATCTAACAGAAGAAATGGTTTTATTCGCCATTATCACCTTACATTTTTCCGCTTTTTATGGAAATTTATTCAGTTTAATTCTGAATACTTGCAATAAAGCTACATTCCTGACTATTGCTCCTCCTTCACTGAAAATATTCATACAGTGAGCTTGGGACAATAACATTCCTACCCCAGTGGGCTTCTACTAAAATTCCCATTTTTTTTTATCATTAGGTCAGATGATATTTCTATGGAGCTAAATATGGCAATGAGCTGCCAGGATGGTGACCAAATCAATAGAAAATTGAATAATAACTCAATAACTCATCAGGTAAAAGAGGCAATTAGTATTTCAACACAATTTGACAAGTATGAAGTTGTCAATTAAGACGCTTGTTGAATGACTGATATATTTGCCTCTGTGGTCAAACTGTTCTGTGAAGCTGTATAAATATCTCCCAGGCCAAGAATCTTTGTCACACACAGATTTCTGCATTTAATAAAGGATCTCTTCAGATCAGCACCCTCAAGCGTTTTCTCATCTGTTGGGTCATGATGCTCCCTGTGCACTTCAGCAGGTTAGATATTATTACAGCGTTTCTCTTTGCCACATGCTGTTGGAAACCGAGCTGTTTCTCTGGCCTCTGATTAAAAGAGAGAGAGCTCAAAAGAATGTTCAAATAAATGCTCCAGCTAGGATATGTTGAGCAGAATTAAGCCAATATCCATTGCATTTATGTTTATTTATATGGCTAACTCCAAGATTTATTCCAAGCTATTGGAATTAAACAGTCAACAAGTGAAGCAGAATCCAATCCAAATATACACCTCATCTTTTGGAGCCTAGGAGTTCTTCACTGACAGTTCAGTTTTGAACTTATCACCTGACCCATGGGCTATAAACACAAAATAATAACAATTTTGAGATTTCTCAATACATCTAAATACCAGGCACAGACAAAACACTGCCTTTTAAGGACCTAAAGACCAAAACCTAAATCTGGTTTGGAAAATGATCAACCACGCAAAAAGCTATTAATATGGATTAGCTTCAACCTAGCATCAGTATTTACAACCAGATATATATATAAAAAAATTAAATAATCAAACAAAGTAAGAACTTATTTGTGATATTGGGTCCATGGTACTAAAATACAAATTACAATGCCATCATAGTCATAAAAAAAGAAGAGAACGTGAACTAATAGAGTACAGTATGTTCTAAATGTCAGAGACTCAAATGCTGAGCAAGTCCAGATTCAGTAAGACCAGTCAAAGTGGAACCAGAGACCTCCGGCTCTTTCACATGAGAAGCTTTCTCAAATTGCAAAATGTTTTTTTTTTATATATATATATCTTTCTTCTAGTATATGTACAACAATGGGGTTTGTGGGTTTAATTAAAAACAGAATGCGACTACGAACTGATTATGTACTGATTTGTGTAATAGAACATTTCAATAAATTATACCAATTTGCCATTTTTATTTATTAAAGAATGAGTAATAGAGGGTGTCTAGCAGCGTTTAGAGAATTAAGATACCTGGAGGATTGATGTTTAATCAGACGTTTAGACATTAATAGTCCACAGACAATGTCAGGCTAAAGAGTCTTGAATAATATTGGGTGCCGTGCAGTGTAAAGTGTGTTGTTAATGTTCTCCATTGCTGGGAGATGAAGCCCAATAATGTCCTTGGCAGTTCTGAAAGCTTCTTTTCCACACAGGAGCTACAGCCACACCACAATGTGTTAGAATCCTGACTGCAGATACAAGATAGATGTCAGTGGGACTGATTTGCAGTCATCTAAAGACTTGGTGTTTTTGGTCTGTAGTGAACTTGGAATTTGCTCTGAATCCTTAGTTCCTCGGGATCTCCCTCTTAATTCCAATCCACTACAAACTGTTGTAGAAAGGACATTATTTTGATTTGGATGATTTCCTGTCCAGTGTCATGCAAATGAGGATGGGTTCCCTTCTGAATCTGGTTCCTCTTAAGGTTTCTTCCATCACCTGCAGTTTGCTCATTTGGGATAGATAAGTGACGTGACATACGGCTAAGTACGGTGACCCATACTCAGAATTTGTTCTCTGCATTTAACCCATCCAAAGTGCACATACAGCAGTGAACACACACACACACACACCGTGAACACACACCCGGAGCAGTGGGCAGCCATTTATGCTGCGGCGCCCGGGGAGCAGTTGGGGGATTCGGTACCTTGCTCAAGGGCACCTCAATCGTGGCCGGCCCGAGACTCGAACCCACAACCTTAGGGTTATGAATCAGACTCTCTAACCATTAGGCCATGACTGCCCCATTAGGCCATGACTGCCCCATTAGGCCATGACTGCCCCATGATGTTAGATATAAATAGTAACTTAATTTTAAACTTTAAAATTTTTTATTGTGTTTCTATACTTATGTAAAGTGGCTTTGAGTCACAAAAGTGCAATACAAATGAACTAAATTGAATTGAATTTTTAAACCCCACTCCTGCGTACAGCTTGACCAATAGCACTCACTCTGGCATAAATTGTAATCAATCTCTCCCACACTAGAAGAAAATGTTATCAATTCCACTCACTCCGGCATAAATTTTGATCAATCCCCACCTGCTCTGGAAAAAAGTTTTGCCAAACCCACTACTCCGGCATACATCTTGATCAAACCAACTCACTCTCCAGCATTAATTTTGATTAATCCCACCCATTATAGCAGAAAGCTTGACGAATCCCAAGCACTCCAGCAGAACGTTTGACCAATCTTGGTCACTCCTGTGAAAGTTTGCATAGTCTGTATATTATACATAACACCTGAGGTGCAGATGCAGAATTACTTTACACCCCCTTGCTCCTCTACACATCATTCCTCTTACATCTTCCTTGAAGATGAAATGTCTTTAAATGTAAGTTGTGATTTCTAGATGTCATATATTGCAGCAATTCCAGGTTTGGTGTAATAACGTCTGGTGTTGATGATGGTCTCTGATGATTGTTCTTTCCTCTTCACCAACAACAGATCAATGTCCCATGATAGGCATGCGTTGAGCAACTTGGTAGAAGACTCATGGAAAACTGACTTAGTAAGTTAGTAAGTTATAAGCAAGAATTAAAACATGCCAAATCATGGGTTTAAAGAAAAAAAATCAACAGAGGTATGGTCAATGGTATATAAGAAACTATATATTTTTATTCACATTTACATTTATGGCGATTGGCTTATCCAGAATGACCTACAAATGTGCTTTGAAGACTCTAACAATGAACACATCAAGATTGGTTCACTAGATCACAGACTTAAGGTTCCATCAGCCTAAAACACATTTTTATTTAAATATACACATAAAACAAACAGGGATAATAAGTGTTAGTTGAAGTATTTCAGGAGGAGGTAGATCTGCACCCGTCGTTGGAAGATAGCCAGGGACTCGGCTGTTCGGACATATAAGGGAAGTTCATTAACCCACTACGGTGCCAGAACAGAAAAGAGTCTTGCTGTGTACCTACATTTTACCCTGAGAGATGGTGGCAGCAGTCGAGCAGTGCTGGTAGATGTTACGTTAAGTGTTTTTTTTTTCAGAGAATAAGAAGAAAATGAATTATGAATACAATATAATTGCACATCTGTACTTTATTTATTTTGATATTTTTTTCCTTCTACTTACTTCCCTTTGCCACCCGTAGAGCAGATTCTATTTGTATTGAAATTGTACTGAAATTCTTTTCTCGACTCTATGAAAAATATGTTTTTTGCTTATTTGTATTCTTTATTTTATATTTATTCTCTTTGTTATTATTGATTCTATATCGAAGACAAGGACAGCTTTTCACTACACGTCGTACTGTGTATGGTTCCGTATCAGACCAATAGAATTTGAATTTCGATTGTCACACACACATCTGATTCCTTCTTACTATATAATTACATCGGCCCTGTTTACAAAAAAGCAAACATATGTGCTTTCTAGTTACGCTGACAAAATTCTATTCTCTTTATTCTTTCTCACACTTGAGGCTGAAAAAAAAGATTTTTTTGATTACTCTCACAGAAGCAGTGAATAACAGACTACATATGGCATCTGGATACATTTCTCATTCCTTTAGTCATTACATAAGCCAATCATGATGTGATTTGTGTGTGTGTGTGTTTTTTAATGGCTGCTTCAGGGTTTTTTTTATGCCATACTAAAGCTATTAGTAGTTCTGGGAGAATAAATCACAATTTTCCCAACTGATTGCAAATATTGTGCATGAGGTAGCGATTTTTTAAGTGTATGAATTGGACCGAGGGGTTGTGACAGGGTTTAAATGAATTTTGCCTGTTTGTATTGTGCTTTATCTTTCTGCTAATGTTCTACAGTATAACAAGCTTTCAGACCGAATCACGCTGTTGACTGTCTTGTTTAGCCTTGCCCTCCTGCCTGTTTGATTTCATCAGTGACTAATAAGTCAGCGCACTGTGAAATATTAAGTTACCTCATTCATAGGAGCTTGAGCTGCTGGAGGTGTTTGTGGTAAATGAATGTACATGTATGTTCCTGAGGTGTGTTTCAGTGATTAGGTGAAGCTTCAGAGGTAGGATAGAGAAAAAGATTACAAATACTAGCAAGGAGACAATTGTTTCTCATACTGCTTGAGGGAACTTGTACATTTTCGATCAGAAGCTTCAGTCTACTGTAGGCATCTGCCTTTGATTCACACTCACAAACACACACACACACACACACACACACACACACACACACACACACACACACACACACACACACACACACATTCCTTTCCAGGTCTGGCCTGATGCCCAGTGAGAGCTTGTTAAAAATGGGACTGAATTGTTAAGAGAGGCCTCGAACCCTTCAGCAGGCCTTCTGTCTTCCAGCACATACACACATGCATGCACACTAGGTTTTCCTCTAACACGTAACACACAGTTAAAATCATGTCGAATTAGGCCCAGATTGTTTTCATTTAATTTAATTTTAATTCTTGTGACATATCGAGATCATCATGTTGTAAAAATTTGTAAGTATTTTAAACAGTTCACATGATAGACATCATTTTTACACCCTTCTGGATCTAAGGACCACTTGTAGTTGTGTAGCATTTCATGGTACTATACTGTATACCGTCTCACCAGCAATGTAACTTATGTCAAATAATTTGTAGTAAATCTTGATGTGCTCCTAAATGATTTTGGTTTTGTTGTTGATAAATGCTTTAATCATAACATTTTTTTCCAGTCCAATGAATACATATTACTCCAAACAGCTTGCTACAGTAAGTTGCTTTAAAAGATAGTTTACTTGATGGGAACCTGAGAAAACATGAGGCTAAATACATGGAACATATTGTAAAGATTCTGAAGCTTGTGGACAGAAAAGTATTCAAAACATGCTGTGATTATGCCCCAAAAGCTGCTTACAGTTCTAAACGAAGTGCATTAATGGAATATTTTATGCTCTGAATAAACGAACAAGTCTGCCTAAAAATAAAAGAGCATATATGCTAATAGGAATATGAGACAGCGTTGTCTGTAATAAAGAGAAATGCATTAAGAGATTTCAGGAGAGATGACATGCCTTTACATTTACACTGAATATAAATATGAGTGAGTCTGTTATAATTCAACATGCAGACAAGTTTAATGAGTCCAATAGTCTAGGTGTAATTGTTGCAATGAATGTGCCAGACATGGATAAATACATATGAAAGGTTCATTAGCACTGAATAAATCTATCAATCTTCAATGAGAATGCAATTTCCTGGGCAAGGAATGTTTCTAACTACATTGGCTATACATTGCATCTTTAAAACACTTCCTATCAATTCAGATAGGAAACATGAATAATTTTCACAGTTGTGTTGGGTTCATGACCACCTTTGCCAAGACTAGGTGAAGACCAAGTTGTATGTGATAATCTTATTTCTATGTATGTTGCAAAAGGATGCTTTCATTTTCTCCAGGATCAATAAAGTATCTATCTATCTATCTATCTATCTATCTATCTATCTATCTATCTATCTATCTATCTATCTATCTATCTATCTATCTATCTATCTATCTATCTATCTTAGTCAATTTATCTATCTATCTAGATATTTTAGTCTATCTATCTATCTATCTATCTATCTATCTATCTATCTATCTATCTATCTATCTATCTATCTATCTATCTATCTATCTAGATACTGTATCTTAGTCTATCTATCTATCTATCTATCTATCTATCTATCTATCTATCTATCTATCTATCTATCTATCTATCTATCTATCTATCTTAGTCAATTTATCTATCTATCTAGATACTGTATCTTAGTCTATCTATCTATCTATCTATCTATCTATCTATCTATCTATCTATCTATCTAATCTATCTTAGTCAATTTATCTATCTATCTAGATATCTTAGTCTATCTATCTATCTATCTATCTATCTATCTATCTATCTATCTATCTATCTATCTATCTATCTATCTATCTATCTATCTATCTATCTATCTACAGTATCTATCTATCTATCTATCTATCTATCTATCTATCTATCTATCTATCTATCTATCTATCTATCTATCTATCTATCTTAGTCAATTTATCTATCTATCTAGATATTTTAGTCTATCTACCTATCTATCTATCTATCTATCTATCTATCTATCTATCTATCTATCTATCTATCTATCTATCTATCTATCTATCTATCTAGATACTGTATCTTAGTCTATCTATCTATCTATCTATCTATCTATCTATCTATCTATCTATCTATCTATCTATCTATCTTAGTCAATTTATCTATCTATCTAGATACTGTATCTTAGTCTATCTATCTATCTATCTATCTATCTATCTATCTATCTATCTATCTATCTATCTATCTATCTATCTATCTATCTATCTATCTAATCTATCTTAGTCAATTTATCTATCTATCTAGATATCTTAGTCTATCTATCTATCTATCTATCTATCTATCTATCTATCTATCTATCTATCTATCTATCTATCTATCTATCTATCATTGTGTTGTGGAGTTACAGAGCATCCAGTATATAATTATACAAAAGAAAGAAATGGAACAGGGCTTGTGCTTTGATTTAAGGAAACAGCTGGTAAATAAAGTGCATTAAAAACTTGAATTCATTTTAGCAAAACAAAATACAGATTTTTTTTTTTAATATAGGAAAAAAAAGTATTCTGAAATCATTGCTAAGTAATGCATATTTTTACTGCAGTGTCGTGTCATGTCAAAAAATACATTGTCTTCGTAGGCTGAGACAAGACTGAATAAAATTTCACTTGAGTTTCTGACCAAGATTGGTTTTGAGTACCACATCTCTACTTCATACAACTTCTGACTAAGTGTAACCTCCAATAGAGTGATTAAAAAAAAGATGCATTGCATCCAATAGGGTGAAGGAAAAAAAGTGTAGCTGTCTTTACACATTCTCGATATACAGAGCGAATCTGATTTAACAAGGCTTCTTATAATGTAAATCTCTCACAGGAAGATCACTCATTGGGATTTGGATTTATCACAGTAGCCAGAGTGTGCACGTGTGAGTATAAGTACAATGAGCTGCCAGTTTATTAGTTACTAGATCGTTATGCATAATAAAGTGGCAATTCATTGTACACTTATTCTTATGGTGTGTCATGGAAGGCCGCCACATAAAAGTAAAACCACTAGACCAAACATAAGACATCAGAGCAATAAACCCCTAACGAATAATTATTTACTGGTTAATGTCAGCTTAAAGAAAAGGAGCCTAGATCTATTTCCAAGATGTCCTTATATATTCTGATTTTCATCACAGTCCCAGTCATGCTCTGAGGCACACCTGTGAGAAATCAATATCAACAGAGAGAGAGAGAGAGAGAGAGAGAGAGAGAGAGAGAGAGAGAGAGAGAGAGAGAGAGAGAGAGAGAGAGAGGGAGAGAGACCAAAACTACGAGGCATAATACATGATTAAAACAAACAAAGGATTTTTTTTTCAATGCAAATACCATAGTAAATTATTTCAGGCCAGACGTTATGATGTTTCCTCATTTTCATTAACTGCTTTATTACTGACAAAGTTGATCCAGAACTAATCCAAGAGCATGAGCATGATGTGGTAATACACCCTGTGGGCATCATGCACACACATCCACACCTAGGGGCAATTTATGTTAGTTAATTAACCTAGTGGCATGTTTTGGGGTGGTCAGAGGAAACTGGAGAACCAGGAGGAACCCATACATGGATCAAACCAGGAGCCTTGAAACTGTGAGGCGGCAACAACACTGAGTGCACCAGTGTATCTGCTTTGTTGTTTGCTATGCAATAACAACTAAATTAAACATGATAGATCAAAATGTAACCTATCAGAATGCCATTCATTATAATGTAGAACAACTGTCAAAGTCCTATAAGGTTATTATCATTTTCATTGTTCCTTATTATCATCATCATCAGTTGTAAGAAAATAAACATCTACCCAGAAGTTGATTATTTTCCTGAAACAGCATGTCCTGAAGTATTTTGTTACTGAGGGAGATTCGCCAATTAGTGTTTAAAGAAGAATGTAACATGGTTGTTTTTATCAGTTTATAGTTACTGTACATTTAAACATCCACACAAGAGGTTAGTTCCTGTAGAGCTCTTTATAGTTTTCCCTTATTGAATAGAACAAGGCAAAAACCTAGTTCATTACTTATTTTTGTGGTGGAAAACTTACAGTACTCACTATTACAGTACTGACACTGGAGACTCCTTCCTTAAACGTTAACAAGCATCCCTTCAAGAAAGAATGGACCATATCAATGCTGATACATTTTTTGTTCTGTTATTCTGTTCATTATTAGTCTTGTCTACAAATTAGCTGTTATCATGACTATAACACTGAACTACAATAAATAAATAATCAATCTAAACTACAGTCAGCATGTTAGAAAATTAATCAACACCTTCTGACCAATCAGAATTAAGAATATAGCCGCATTGTGCTGTAATGGTGGTTAAAGCTTTCCACATTTGTTTGGATACAGTGTGTAGTTTCTTTTTTACAGTATGTTCAGCAGTAATTCATAAATAAAGCTGTTTGAATTATGAACATAGTGGAAATAGCTCCAGCATTGCTTGTGGCAGTTTCTTAGCTATTCCTTGGAAAGATTTAGGCACGGAGCCATTTTTGCTTGCAATGTTCAAAGGTCTTCTTGCATCTGTAACCCATTTCTGTTGTGAGTTTGCTTGAGGGGTTACAGATAACCAGCTTGGTGCGAGATTCATTTTTGGTTTGGGTTTAGCTCACTGACAGAAAGCTTCACCTTCTGCTCTAATTCAGGCAGCTCAGAAATCAAAGTGACTAAGCAGCCAAAACTCTCGCCAGTAAGCTTTACCTCACTGTTGGCATGGAGTGTTTTATTCTGTTTAAAAGCCTTTTGGGTTCAACTTGGACAACTCCAGGAGTAGCTTTGTTCTGTTTCCCTGTTCAATTTCTGCAGCGCAAGCCTGTAGAACAATATATTAGAAGGTCCCGCTACCGAATGTTTACACTACTTAAACATTGACAATTAGGGCAATGTAAACATTATGCTTATTCCTTGCTATGATTGGTGATAGAAATTTTGTTCAGTTCCACAGATCCTTCTGCAATTTAAATCTTTAACGAGTGGACGCGATTCACAGTTCTGACACAATAGAGGGATTTAACAAAGAACAAGGAGATTTGAAGCCTACTGAGGACCCAGGCAGCATGGGCTGGAGTCTGGACTTGTGGTTGTGTTCAGTATTATTTTTATATATATATATATATATATATATATATATATATATATATATATATATATATATATATATATATATACAGTATGTATATACATTATGTATAATTGAACTGAATTTAAACTATAATATAGTATATCTAGTTTAGATCGCTTAGTTCACTTCCATCAGTCTACAGTCAGAACAACTGATAATAAACTGTAAACTTCCTGTGATCCATTGTTGCACAATTATTACCTGGTATGTGCATGCAGGCTAACTTTAAAGTTTTTTTATTTTTAATATCTATACACCATACATCATTAAATGACAAACTACATTAACATTATTACATAATAGAGGCAGACTGAAGGTACACAAGTTATAGTTATAGTACCACAGTAGTGACAAGGAAAGGTATAAACCGATTCACGTTTTCCTGAAAACTATTGATATTTTAGAATAAGTATTTCATATTTGTAATTTCTTTCGTCTCCCATTGTTTTTCACATTTATCAAACTTTCTATTCTGGATATGTTACTTTTTTTTTTTATAAAATATCCACTTCTCATGTGTTTTGTCTTTTGTCTCACTCTGATCTGGTTATGATACTGGTCATGTGATTTTATTATATAGCACTAAAAATGAGTTGTTCCCTGTGTTTTATCAATACAGGACCCCGTTTAAATAAGAATCTGGTCTCTTCTGGGCCAAAATGTAGGCTACATAAATAACATTTCACAGGCTACAATAAGAACACTATGTTCTTTCTTCTGCAAGGAATAAAGTATTAGTCATATACATGGCATTTATGAAAGCAAAGCAAAAGTATGTAGCTCAGACATCCTGTAGGGCACTTTAGCATTTTCCTATTTTGTTTTCTTTATTCTTTATGATTTGATTTACCTCAAAAAAACTTAAGTTGGTCTTATACCAAGAAGCGTACTAAAGACATAAATCCGACAGAGCATTAGCACACATTCCATACAGACCACTTACCCAGAATGGAAATCTCTTTCTTACACACCAAGCAATACAGTGAATAGTTACCCTCTGTACCACCTCCACTTAACCCTAGTTCAGACAGAGATTCATCATTTAAATCACAGCTATTATCATACATTCCTGTATCCCAAATGACAACATTGCCCTTTTAAAATCTCTAGTACATAGTGTGTCTTATGGCTGCTGCAGGCTCAGGTTAGTTGTGTAGAAAAGGTTACACACACCTCGAGCCAGACTGCTGGACTGATTTGATCAATGGCTGTAAATGTTAATGGAGCCCTAAAGGAGAGGGAACAATAGGGCACTGCGGGAGGCCTGACCTCACTAAAGCTCAGGGCTTCTCTCTCGAATGCACTCAGCTTTCCGTAGGAGAGAAATGGACCATCAGTTCTCTAATGGCATGGGCAATGGGAGAACTAAGTCACACACAATGGCAGTGCCTCATTGGTTAGTGTTTAGCAAATTGATGCTTTTATACATAATTTATTCTTCATGGATTTTTTTTTATTATTTACAAACGAGATTCCGTGACTATGGTGTATTTGCAGCATTTTACCATCTAGGAGGTGCTGTGACTTATTTAGACACATACAATATCACCTCTGCAATAGCCTTATATAAATTCCCATGTGATATCGCTTTTACACATTAAGTAGAAAGAACATAATAAATTGTGGTTTGTTTCAGTATTTAATTATAATTTTAGGACTTGGGATTTAAAATTCTTTTCAAAGAGATTTTAAATTATTTTTAAATCTGTTTTTAAGTGAAAAATGAGTTGTGGTCTATAAAGCCCTCTTCAAATTGGATTAAATTTATATGGGAGTTTGGAGTAACATGATTATTATTACTGGAGTAATTATTATGGAGTGTGGGATTTTAATGCCATGTGAATCCATCCTGCAAGCAGTTTTCATAATTTTGACCTGGTCAGCTATCCTTTATCAGACAGGAGCTTTCACTTACCATACAGGAGCTGAGGTCATGACCTTGACTTATGGTCTCAGGAAATTCTTTGAGGAGGTGGCTCCTGATCCAACTAGAACAATCTCACACCCTCCCTGCTCCGTTTGGGCCATCACCCTGTATCCTGGCTACAGTGAGGACATTCCTAAGTCTCCCTGCCCCACTGAGCATGCCAGTATGGTTCAAGTACTCACCATGGGCAACATCCACCTCAGATATCACTACGCTACGCAACTTCATTTCAGACATCTACTCCACTGAGGGTGTTGGTCTGCCTCACTGCATTGCAGTGTACATAACTTGCCACACTTTTTGCTTCGCAGAGGGTGTTGTTTCCTCCGCTGGCCCTGTCTTGAATTTGGTTGTGGTCAAATTCTCTCCACACTTGTGATTGGCCTTGAACCATTAACCCTAACTCACCCATTAGCTATGCAGAGGAGATTGCATCACCTAAATGCCTAGATAGCATGTCTCCTGTTGGGTAGCTCCATAATGGGTAGCATGCCTAAAGCCCCAGATCATCTGACAGACATGTTGTCTTCCCAAGGCCCACTCATGACTGTGTTTCACACTTCTGATTATCCATCTAGCCCCAGCACATCATATAACCACTTGCACCTGTGCCTCATTTTCACCCTGATTAGCACCATTATATAACTTTGTGTGTTTCAGTGTGTTATTGTCAAGTATTTGTTGTTGTCATTGTTGTTGTTTTTGTGTGTTGCCATATGTCTTTAAATGTTCTACATGGTTTATAGTTTTTAGTTGTTTTGCACTTCTTACATTAAAAATTTGCACTTGCATCTGTCTCCAAGCTCACACGTCAGTAATTAGCTAGTGACACTGTGACACACATGTCAGTGATTGGCTAGTGACACTGTGACACACATGTCAGTGATTGGCTAGTGACACTGTGACACACATGTCAGTGATTGGCTAGTGACACTGTGACACACATGTCAGTGATTGGCTAGTGTCTCTGTGACACACTTGTGAATGATTGGCTAGTGTCGCTGTGACACACTTGTCAGTGACTGGCTAGTGTCGCTGTGACACACATGTCAGTGATTGGCAGGTGTCATGGGGACAGAGGAGAGAGAGTATGATTCTCCCAACCACAGACCATGGATGGTTTATTGTGTCAGAGATTCAATACTGTGGGTTTTATGTTAATTTATATCATTGCATGGAATTGAACCATGCTTCTATTGTGAGGACACCTTGATCACTGTAATTTACAAAACAACAAAAAAAATGTGTCCTATGCTAATGGATCACTGCAGAAGATCTCTGGCAACATTATTTAGCAGACATATGTCTGGAAATCTTACCCTGTTCCAGTAGTACTATTAGATTTCCATTAAAAAACTTACTTTTTAGTCCTGATAGGTACTCATTATAAATCTTAATAAAAAAAGATTATAAAGGATTATATACAAATGACTTTACAAGAAAAGACACTAACACTACTAATACCCCAAACCTTAACTTTAATCTTTGGATCCATTCATATCTGTGCATTTAGAAAATATGATTATTTCATTCACATTCGAAATTTAGACAAAATTTACTTTAACATATTGTTTAAAAAATTCAAGCCACGTTATTCTATTTGCAGATGTTTAAAAAATCCTGATAACATCTGTACAGAAAATCTGAGGAAGGGATTAGAAAAGGAATTAGTTACATAAGTCAAGTATATAAGTCTTCTAGATCGGGTATAATGTTGCATAATGGTCATTCTACCATTCCTCAATGCTGCATTGCTTTATTAAAGGGGAATAACTTTGAACACAGCAGGACAGTGGTATTCTCAATGGTATGAATGATGAGGTGTTCATTTTAGCTGGTTTTTCGTTACGTTGTGGCTGCTGAAATTTAATATGATGGAGCTGCTTACTTCTCAGATTGTAGTGGTTTGGTATGTGCGTAAGTGTGTGTGTTTTAGGAGAGAGAGAGAGAGTGAGAGAGAGAGAGTCATTAAAAAGATCTGGTTTAAAGACTGCTTGTTGTTTGGGACGGAGCCACATGCTATGAGTTGAGTTCCTGTACATCAGGAGTGTTAAAGTCAGTCACATTAGAGTCGTTCACTCAGTGACCGATGACACCAACACTTCCTTCTCCTTCTGTTCATTTCTCTGCATTTATCTGAACTGTACAGACACAGTGCATCACCTACAGTACACAACACACAAGCACATTATTGTATACGGTATATAATATATGAATTACAGCATTTTTCTTCCACACTTTATTTAGCAATGTTCATATTTCTTTGGTTTATTAAATAGCAGCCATAAAAAGCACAAAGAACTGGCTTTTAACAGCCATCAACAAAGTTTACAGAAATCTGAATGAAGATTTAGATCTTTGAGTCTTAGCTTTGGAAATCGGCTCCCTCGGTGTATCGGTTGTCTGTGCTGTAAGAGATATACTTCCTGTTACTCAGTGGAGCTCCACGGAAGTGATGAGCGCTGAAACTCAACCAGCTCCTCTTCCTCTAAACACTTCACCGGCTCACTATGAGTTGTTTATTAAGACTACAGTACAATAAGCAACAGTACTGCCACCAGTGGTGTAGAGGTTATTGCTATGGTGTGCAAGGTCCCGTGGTCAAGTCTGAGTACCTTAGCTTTAGGCCAGGGTTAAAAAGACACAGTGATGAGCGCTGAACCTCGACCAGCTCCTCTTGCCCAAAAACAATTTACTTGATAGTCAGCAGTTTAATTAAAGTAAATTAAATAAAACTAATTCATTTATATAGTTCATAGCAATAATACTCTGTATATTACACTGAAACAAAAAACCTGCGAATTTTTTGTTAACTGTGCATTTTCTCTCATTAGGAGGACAGGATTTGCACACCACAGAGATCCAGCAGTGGAATCGCTCACCTCATGGGAAATGTAGTCCATTTGCACTTAGTGTATTGAAAAAAGGATGGCAAAAACAATTCTCTGGTTAAATATTAACAAACAAATTATTATATTGCACTTAGACGTTTAATAAAAATAGACCATCTCAACATTTTAAATGAGAAATATTAAGTGAATATGAATATGTCAATGCTAATGCTATTGCTAAGGTATTATGCTAACAGTCGATAACATGAATAAACAGTGTGACATGATGTGCAATACTTATATGGTCATCCAGGTGTATGTGCATGGAGGGGGCTATTAATATTTTGTCAACCATCAGAATCATCTCTTGAGCAAAAACATTGTGAGGACAACAATTTCTGTCCCTGCAACGATTTTGGTCTCTAAAACATGAGTTAGCTAACATGCCAAGGTCCCCACAATGTAATAAATCCAAATACACAGACACACACACACACACACACACACACACACACACACACACACACACACACACACACACACACACAGAGGAGAGCTCAGATTAGCTTAGTGCAGTAAAGTGCCTCTCTGCTCCTAATGGCTCATAAATCAGCAGAGTCCCAGGTCTGTTTATTGCTGCAGTGTCCCACTCCTTTGCTTTACAGGCCAGGATGGAAAAACCATTTAAATGAACACAGAACCCATTACATCTAAATCCCAGGCTCTCCACACCAGCACACACTGCCAGGTTCACAACCATTTAGCCCTAATTTTATTTATTTATGATGACGTCTCTGCTGATTGTCAGATGGAGTCATCAAGCATTTATATCATCATTTTATAAATAACTATGACAATATGACACGAAAATGGCTGGCAAGCATTTGAATCTTTTTTCTTCTTCTTTTTTTTCTGGTTTATTGATTCCACGCAGAACTGCTATGGTTTTGAAAAACATCTCAGTTGATTTCTGCATAACATAATTAGGAAATGTGGATTTCTCCCACTGGAAAAGCTGCCAGCGGGTCCTTTATTAAATGGAATGACAAGTGCTTTGAGAAGTCTCACACACACTGACACATAAGCATGACTACTCTCTCGTAGACTCATTTACTATCAGCTGCTTTCTCAAAGCTCAGACGCACTGTCAGATTACGTTATTTATGCTCTTTACACTTTGACACGTTTGTAAATCGTTATGTGTTTCCTGTGCTTCAATATAAAATATAGCGTGGCATGCATACATACTACAACAGGAGAAATGTCATGTGGATTAACACACACATCAAAACACACGCACACACACACACACACACACACACACACACACACACACACACTACAAACTACATATTTCTGTGAAATATAGAAACCTCTTTTCTTCTTCTTTTTTTTTTAAACACTCATTTTCCCCTTTCTAATATAATTCCTTCTCCTTACTACCTGCAGGAAGTGTTGGCCATAAAAGGAAAAAATGCCAAAAGCTACAGTGTGTACTATGTGACGTGCAGTAATAACCAAAACACTTGATATAAACAGTCTTTTCTATTGTCCCATAATAAGCTATTGCATTATACAATCGTTATCTATAATAAACTCTATAATATATTTTTATATATATTCATTCCTAATTGCGTTATATATCCATTATATATAACAATGTTACGCGTATGTTAGCACTTGGCAGACTGGTCGATCTCGATGTATGCACAGGAAGTTTTCCTCTCCTTGTCTGCATATTTTGCTGCTCTAATTAACGCCACTGGAGGTGTTGTCAGCCCACATTGTTCTCTGTAGAGAGTAGCAGCTGTTATTCCAGTGAGCGGAATGCTACGTTTCGTTACTGCCCATTGGTTTCACACTCACACACACACACACACACACACACACACACACACACACACACACACACACACACACACACACACAATGTGTGGTAGATTTTCACACCATCATCATGCTAATATAAAACTGTTTTATGTAATCTGGTAGATACTGTACTAAGCTGTACAGATACTAGCATCCAACTACAGTACTTTAAAGTTTTCCGTAGAGCCTTACACACGGGTGTTACGCTGTCAGGGAGAGTTCAAGTACATCTTATTTGGAAAGCTAAGAATTAACTATCAAACTTTTTAACTGCCCTGTTTTCAAGAGCATCTCAGGTATTTACATCACACATTTCAGGGACTCATACATTTCATTTGGTAAGTCCATTACAACGTCTACTTTGCTCACAACAGTGAACATATTTAAAAGAATCGATTAACTTTGAATATGTACCTGTCAATGGTGGTTAATATAAAGCTTATATAAAAACAGATACCCAGTGCTTCAAGAACTTGTAGTTTCTTTACCTGTATTCAAGGGCCAGTGCCTTAATGCTGTGGGAAAATCCCACAGCAAGAAAGGAAAAAAAAAATGTAAACCCCAACAGGTCCAGTTCCCCTTAGGAGCAAACATCATTCAGGAAGGAAATACAAATATTCCCACAGAAGAATGAGCCTGAACAATTTGCAGGTTGGAGCGTAATATTCAATGCTGTGTACAGAGGAAATAAGGATTTAATCAATGGTTGCTGTGAAGCATGGTGGTGGCAGCATCGTGTTTTAGACGTGTTTTTCAGAGCAACATTTTCACTTTTCCACCTGGAACAGATCCATGTAGAGGAAAACAGAGACCAGTCCCTATCATGTAAAGCATGGACGTTTAGGTAATTAAGGATGTCGTGATGTCCTGTCATTGATATTCCCCAGCGCTGCACCCAGCATTCATTACTCATCGTAAAGCTCATTACAGAGAGCAGAGCTGCCTGCTTCTTATCGCTACATTTCAGCCTCTATGTATGGAAATGAAGAGAGATAATTAACTCAACAGGACCTTCATCTTTCAACAGGAAATATGGGCCGATATAAAAAAGAGGCATGTCCAAGGAACTGTATAATGAAACTCATTGTGGCAGTTACGCATGGGAAAGTATAGTTTGTGATGTTTTCCTTTTAACACTGAGCCATGAAAACAAGGAGGAGAAAATATAGCAATTTTTTTAAACGCAAAGATGACGGAGAGGAGCAAACATGGTGCCGTATAAAAGAATCGTTCATACAGCTAAGTTCGATACAGTGAACGCCTAAACACAAAGATGCCCTGTAATGCACAGGCCCATAAATCGGGGTCCCATGAAAGGCAGGCTGTGTAGAGGAGACTATTCCCCCTGTTAACGCAGAAGATTTGCAGCATGTTAATGATACAGTCTGCACTGTTTTTTTCCCCCTAGTCAGTGGCATCTCGTAAAGTGGGCGAGTATTGCACCAGTTTATCACATTTTTCCCACAAAAAGCCTTCATCCATCCACACTGACTCCAACACAGAGAAGCAAAATTTACACAGTCACTGCAAGCAAAAGGTTAAAGGTCATGCCTAAGCTGGCCAGTCAAGATCAATGTAAGAACAACGCAAATGGGAGAATTTTATGATGATGAAATATTCATCAGAGCATGAGGGGCAGTCTCTAGACTAAGTATGTCCAATTAGCCTTGGTCAGAGAGGCTGCAGCTCAGTGGGACTCTCTGAATGTTTTATTATATGTCGATCCATACGCCAACATCAGTGCGTGTGTGACCTTACCAGCAGTGAGTGGCTAATACACACAGCAGCAATAATGAGGCCTTGGAACTCTGCTTAGTCCTAGATCAAAAAGGAATAATGAGTGCTGTATATTAGAAAGACAAACATTCGCTGGCAAAAGGCTCCTTTCTGGAGAATAAGAAATGCATTGCTTCTAATTAATTATTGCTTGACATATTGATGCCTAAGACAATTCCAGATAGCATAGTTGCACAAATATAAACTTGTGTACTTGTCCTCATGGAGACATTTGTTCCTTTTTGGTTCAGTTAAACAAACTAAAAGTCAACCCCCAAATAAAAAATCGATGAGGGTGTATGGCTACACTCTACAAATTGGTTGAAAATACTGAATAAAGTTAAATAAATCTGTCCATAGAAACCTCAAAAAGGATGGAGGGAAATGATTAAATAATTATATAAATATCTGTTGTTGTATCTCATCCAGTGTTATTTTCACCTTTTTGGTTAATCGATTCAGAACACATCGTATTTCTGCAGCTCGATCTCAGTTTGCATCTCGTGGGCCTATTCTACAAAAATTGCTGCTTGAGACCCAAAATACAAATCACGCTCCGTTCACTTTCTACAGCAGAGCTCTCACACTTTAATTGAATCGCATCAAGATCTTTTACCTCAGATGCTAAAAATGTCTTTTACCTCAGTACTGTTTTGGCCAGTACTGTTTTGTTCAGAGTGGGATCATTGTGTTGACTTTTTTTGGGCACATACCAACCACCAGAATGACACCAAGCTGTCTGAAACCATGCTGATCATGGGGATGCACTTATTTCCACGATTTCAGAACAGTGTAACAGATATTGCATCATCGGGTAGGCGTGGCCTATTTATTCATCTAACCCTAACCATAACTGTAGTTTTTGTTTTTTTATTTGTTTTCTACAATAAATCTACCTGTATGTCTGTTTTGTCCTCCGTAGGTATGCTCTTTTTTTTTTTTTTTTTTTGAAAGAGGGCGTTTTTCCAAGACTTCTGGAAACACGCCCACTTTACGTCGTAGTAACGAAAACCCGGGAATTTAGTGAATGGAATTTATCTCCTGGAAATAAATGTTCAAAAACAGGAAATATTACCTATGTAGGCATTAAATTTAAAAAAAAAAAAAATTGTGCTTTCATTTTGTGTTTCAAGAAAAACCAAAACTTTACTGAATCACTTTCAAAACATTTCATAATACAAGAGCCTCAGGTCTTAAAGCACAAAACACAGAACAAAAAATATTAACAACAACACCTCTTTCATAACACTCGAGAGTAAATCAGTTCTGCAATTGCATATGCAAATCGAGCTAAAAAGAAAAGCACAATACACACTCTGGGGTTTATCCACATATTTACACCAATTAATTTAGCACAGAAATTAAAGCAATTAAGTCCTTCTAATAATTTTCTTTTTGGTGTAAAAATCACAGATTTGTTTTTGTCATATTTACTGAGCCACTGAATCATTTATTTAATGAACTGCACCAACTGGGAAATACGCCAGGGTTCGGTGTAAAAAGACTAAACGCTGCAGATGTGAAAGTGACCTAATGCTAACTAATAACAAATAAGTGTGAGAGTAACTCAAAGGGCACAGATGGTGGATCCAGTGCACTAAGCGTCTGTATATCCAATGTGACAGTTTAGTGACCAGTTTTTTAGACCAGTGTTTGAGACATTTTTCAGGTGACACTCACTTTCTGGATTTCCACTACATATTTGGCAAACCTTGGCAAAACAGTGACTTGACATGCACTCATCACTGCATCCCTGTAGCCTCCGTCGCCTCACAGCCCATTACGTGTGACACGTCGATGTTTTTTGCCGCCCGGCTTGACATTTTCTTGGGAATGATAAAAAATGAATGATGACCTCAATAGTCTTTTACATCTGCCTGAAGATCAATACGGTGTGGGGGAGTAGGTCAGGGGGTCTCCAGAGGTTGGGAAAAGGGGAGAGCGGGGGATGCAGGAACCTCTTTGAGGCGAGTTGTGGATGCACGCAGGCTTGCCAGGCGCTCTAAGCACTGAGTTTTTAATTGGAGGCCTGTTTTGGCAGACAGGGTGTTGAACAGCGCTGCAGCCAGGGCCGCTCTCCTCCGAGAGCCTGGGAGTCCCATCCATTATTGATCGCTCGTGAGATGAAAGAGGAGGCTCCGCTGCTTCTCACTCGACAAGGGAAGAGAGAGAAAGAGAGAGAGAGAGAGAGAGAGAGAGAGAGAGAGAGAGAGAGAGAGAGAGAGAGAGAGAGAGAGAGAGAGAGAGAGAGAGAGCACTGTAAGGGAGCATGCGGTGTTGTACAGTGTTGAAAATGAAAAAAAGAAGTTTGTTTCTTTGACAACATTGTGATTCAAATTCCATGTTCCAAATAAACTATAATATCGAGATATGGTTATATTGTAAACTCCTCAGTTTGTTTAAACTGTCTAATAGCACGAGTATCACATGTAATTTAACAAAATCTGAACAAAATGCAAGCAGAGTCATGTTTACAACATGACAGCTTAGGTGCGTCCTGTCTGAGTGTAACTCGTCTACCATCGAGCCAGCAGAATGTTATGTATAAGTTACCTAACTTTGTTCTACAGCCAACTGAGGGTCCACTGAATAATATCCTTATTTTAACCCATTATGGGGTTTACACATAAAGACTTGTTTTGTTAGTTTGAATGGAGCCCTAATGTGTTTAGAGAGAGGGAGAGAGAGAGAAGAGAGAGAGAGAGAGAGAGAGAGAGAGAGAGAGAGAGAGAGAGAGAGAGAGAGAGAGAGAGAGAGAGCATGTAAGATCTCAGGATCTCACTCGGCTTCTGAGTGACCTCTAGCACAGTTCGAATGCTGTGAATCTAAACCGACCCGATGACTAATGAAGTAGTTATATATTGGTTACTGGTTCCATGTTCTGTTCACTTTTATTATTTTTAGCATTTCTACATACACTTGGCATCACCATACGTCTAACCTTTTTACAGGTATGTTTTCAGCCCTACATGCTGGCAGACAATGTTTTTTCCCCCTTCGCTGGGAAACAGGTGTGAAAATGCCCATAAAACTCTTAGGATCGTTCAGCAAATCCAGGCTCACATGTCTTACTACAATAACTGTTCTGCTTTTCTAATATTTACTTTATTCCTTAATAAATGATTCTTTAAGATGAATAACTGAACCATATGCCACAGGTTAAGAGATAGGAGTCAGAAAATCATATCCCAAATGTTATCATTATTTGTTATGAAATATCCAGAAACATCTCAAAGTTACCTGAAAGTTATGTTTTAAATCTTTTAAAATGTGTATCATGACCTCCATTTCCTCACAGGACCAGTTTTTTGTGTTCACCATGTTGCTTGACATGCGCTATGGCTCGCTTGCACCCATGCAAAATTTATACATGGCCATTATACTCTTCTTTCCATTGGATTGCTTGTAGTCAGTGGATTTTCTAACATCGATTCCCAAAAGATTTGTATTTCAAATCTCAGCCTTGCTGTCATTGGATCTGTAGATTTGAAATGATAATGTAGTCTTAAAGACTGTCCTGAGCTCATACCAGGACTATGTAATGGACTATGGAAAGAAATATGCTTATTGTCCTATTGTAAAAAAAAAAATGCTATATATTAAAATTGAATTAAATGTATCTCCATTAAGCTTTGCTGTTCGTGTAATGTAGCAGAGCGTATAGAATAATTTCATCTTTTTGTATAGAGAAATTATTTATAGTCTTATACCACAAACGAGTAACTACAGGAAGAAGTTTTATTGTGTATTTTCAGAATTTTAACTTTAATTCTGACTCAAATCTGTTATTCTGTAATTCTTTATATTCTGAAAAAGCCCATACTACAAAAAGATGAACTGTCTATTACATAAAATTACATAACATGTTAGATCATTTTTAATATCTATGCCATCATACGCATGCCCGTACCTAGACGCAATCCGGCTGATTAATACCATATGCAGATCTACAAGCCTGAACACACATCAAGCGTGTGTACACCAAATGTCACGCCGTGTCCATAATATCCCATAAAATTTAAATATTAATTTAGGCCAAATTGACCTTACAGCTTAATGACTGTAGCGAATGCCATGCAGTTCCTCTCTCTCGGAGGAGGACAAACAGAGGCTCGCACTACTCTCGTAATGCTAATTCAGCACATGGCTCTGGTACTGGGCAGCGTGGCAGCACGGGCATCCGTTCAGACGGACCTCCGGGGGCCCCAACATGAAGCCATGGAAGGCAGCAGATGTTGCAGACCCCCACCCATTCTCTCCCTCACCATACACACACACACACACACACACACACACACACACACACACACTCACACATACTCCTGCCCTCAGGCTGTGTGGGGTTTAAGCTCGGTGCACGGGACGAATGGACAGATGGCAGGGGGTGAGGAGAGAGCCGCATGCATGTGCCAGCACTGGAGCCCTAGATGCGCGTGACATGTTTACCTCTGTGGATTGAAATGAACAAAATGTGCCCTTTAATGTTGCTGGAGTTTATGCAGTGAGACTGTTAATGCAGAGGCCCACACACACACGCAGTCTAAAATATGCCAACAAGATGCATTATTTACTGTGCTAGTTACTGAAGTCTGGACTGCAACGACAAAAGCAATGTTTGCATAATGAAGACAATAAAATAGAGAGATAAACCTGAAAAAAAAAAAAAAAACATAAAAATGTGAAAGCCCATTTGTCTTTAGACAAACATGACTGAAGGAACAAGAGTGCATTGATTGTAATGTACATAAAAGTTTTATACTGTGAAATTGTCTATATTTATTAAATTAGCTCTTCACACAGATGCCAAAAGAGACTAAAGCACATCTGAAATATGATGGAAGCCAAAACCTATTCTGTGCCGCACAGACAGATATGTTCCCTTTCGCACTGGTTTTATTGGTCTCGTGTGGGTGATTTCCAGACACACACTAGTACTATTAAACCAGACCATTATCTGATAAGTCGAATCAGCTGAATCAGATACTTTATTCACAAAGAATCTTGTCTTGCTTATCTTACTAAAGCCTTATCTTACCCCAAAAATCACACATCGCCAAAATTTTCCTTTGCTTGCGAGTTAATATCATCAGTCTCTGAATGCATGATGTGATGCGCTCGAAATTGCAATCAAAGGCAAAGTTTTGGCAGTGTCAGAAAATTTGATTAAATCTTAGCATGTGAGAAGTGCTACAATGCTAAAAACCTTGGATAATAAGCCACAAAACATCCTTATTTCCTCAGGCTCACTTTTCATGTTTATGCATGTTGATGGTGTTGATTGATGATATAAGCAGGACGTTCAAATTTTCTTTCATTTCAAATTAAACAAACAATGCTCACTTAGGTTTCTGGCGTTCGATGTGGTTTGGGGGAGGAGTTACAGAAGTGAATAATACCATGCACCTATATATTAATGTGAAATTATTCTCTCTCTCTCTCTCTCTCTCTCTCTCTCTCTCTCTCTCTCTCTCTCTCTCTCTCTCTCTCTCTCAAAATATATACAGGTAAAGTAAATGACCTCAATTATCTCATCACAGTGGCACCCCCTCAAAGGGTTGGATATTTTAGGCAGCAAGTGAACATTCTGTTCTCAAATTTGATGTGTTGGAAGCAGTAAAAATAGGCAAGTGTAAGGATCTTGACAAAGTGTGATGGCTAGATGACTGGGTCAGAGCATCTCCAAAACAGCAGGTACTGTAACATGTTCCAGGTAAGCAGTGATTAGTACCTTCCAGATGTGCTCCAAGGAAGAACAACCAGTGAACCAGGGACAGGGTCATGCTCACCTAAGCCTCATTAATTCTCATAGGGACCATAAACTGTTGTAGCTTGCTGCCTATGTGGCTGTGTAGCTGCACACCAAAAGCTCTCATGGTCACATGAGCATCAGAAATGGACCATGGAGCAACGTAAGAAGGTGAAAATTGACTGACAAAGCCCTTTTATGTACGTAGCAGACTATAGCCAAGAGCAACCAGTATTGAATTCTTGGACAATGTGTGCTCATGAGAGGCCAGAACTGTAACTCGACCTCATACAGTACTGTATTAGTAGCAGAGTTATCCAAGCCCTTGCTTCATCTCAACCTAAAGAAAGTGATGCAGGAGAACTCTAGTCCTTCAGTATTTTCAGCTCTATCAAGTCCTTCTCTCCTGTAAACAATTCTCTAACAGATCAGCTTCCAAAACTTCAACATTCGTGCTAATACAACCGTCAACTCCATCACACTCATCGTCCCGTAAGTCTGCAACAAGCCAAAACTCAAGGGTGTCTGCTGGAACTCAACACAACTGCTGCAGTGTTGCGTTTTCATCCTACTTGTACAGTATTACTGTAGTAATGTGATGGATTTCTCATTACAAAATTGGGAAGTGAGACCGATGATGTCAGAGCTC
This sequence comes from Tachysurus fulvidraco, assembly GCF_022655615.1. Lineage (NCBI taxonomy): Eukaryota > Metazoa > Chordata > Actinopteri > Siluriformes > Bagridae > Tachysurus > Tachysurus fulvidraco. The sequence continues at coordinate 6,336,559 of NC_062524.1, read as the reverse complement.
ATATCATTTGCTCAACTTACAAATGAACACAATGATCAGAAAAGACCCGCTTTTAGTGAGAAGAGGTGAAATACTCATATACAAATAGTATTACTCCTAATTTAATATAACCTCAGGTGTGCCAGAGGTGTAAAGTCACCAGACCTGCACTGAACTGCAGACAGTTCGGTCACCAGAGAAGTGCCATTTACCAGGATGCAATACAAGTGATGCAATTTAGGGTGACATCGCCATCTAGTGTTCAGACACTTTGCTCAACAGATATCACCGCTCTTCTTCTCTGCTCCTCTGCAGTGCTTCAACTTGTTCAGAATGTAGGCCACTGTGAGAATCCTCAAAATGTAGGCTGTATCCCAAAGTGCACTCCATAGTTTGCAGAAGTCATTATTTCATACTGTTACCGTATTTAATGAACCTATAAAGGACACATTTGGGATTTAATAACAAACAAACTCCTTTCTGCTAATTGTAGAGTACGAGGATGTTTTATATAGAAAGACAAATTCCAGGTTAATGATAGAAAGATAAATAGATTGACACATGCATATAATGACTATTTACATCTAACTAGACTTCTTATTGTTTTAAATGTCGTATATGATATTATTAACCAGTTATTTAATTAGCGCTAACAAGCTACAGGCCTTTCATTCGATGATCAGATCATGAGAGATATTTTAATGGCTTAGGTCCTTATTTATAGACATGCTTATTGTTTGACCATGAGAATGATGTAATATCTGACTCTTCTTGAAGTCACGTGCAGTAACAGGAGTATTGCTGCCTCTAAGTGCAACCTTGAACATTCATAATTCCAGACATGAAGTTTCTATATTCTAGTGTTTGAGCTTGGGGAAGGGAAAAAAAAAAGCTAACAAAACAAAAAACAAACATGGACTCCATGTCTGCATACTAATAATACCTTAAAAGTACACGGTTTTAAAAAAAAAAGTGTTGAACTACACATCAACCAGGATTTTGAAATTCTTACTTATCAGGAATAAAGTGTCTGATATATTTTAATCCACATTTTTTTATTATATTGTAATGCTGTATTCTGATTGGTCAGAAGCTTTTGATTAATCTTCTATAACAGCTTCTCTGACAAGATGCAAGTCAAGTCACAGGCTTATATTAATACGCTCGTTCGGATATATTAGTGTCTCTTTAGTAATGGTACTCACAGGTACTGTACCTGGATACCGGATGTGCCTCATAGTTGGATTTAAAAATACTGTGGATGTGTAATTTTTGCTATGAAGATTATGTGAAGACAAGTGGCATCATTTCATAACGTGTAAAGATGTTTACTTTAGGAGAAAGGGAAAAATAGAGAACGTCTCTACAGCCGTTTTAACCGCCTTAAAAGTGACGTAAGAAGCTCACCTTTTTGCAGATGTTTAACAGCATTAAGTTTTAGTCATGAGTGAAAAACAATGTTATGTTCATTACTGAAAACAATAATGCTTTATGTTTCAAAATGCTGCATTCACATTCAAAGGTTTTATGTAGATAGATGCTCATAATGTAAAAATACTTTTCCTTAATTTTAAAAGTAATGATGTTAAGTTACTTCTCAGTCAACGTGAACTCATGCTACTTATTTTCAAATACTTTGATTTGAAACGTAAGTCGTACAAAATGCCGATATTACCCTGATGCACAGACGATTCGCCAAATGATTCATAAAATCGTTCAGTGATTCGCAGGTTTTGACACATTAGGTTTATTAAATTATCACTTCATTCCTATTGTGTTGAACAAAACTGACAATAATTTTAGTGAGATTTGTTTGTCTCTTAGGATTTATGTTTTTTATTTGTTTGTTTGTTTGTTTTTTAGCTCAAAATCTGTGGAAAAAATATGTAATGGAGGAAACCTGAAACCAACAAAAGAACTCAATGTTAAATCTTATTAGTTTACTTTTAGAAATAAGTTTTAGAAATTATCTTCCCTTTAATAATGCCTCTGTTATAAATCTAAATAAATGTTTTCTGGCATATGTGTATGTCTCATATGTACTGTATTTTATATTTACTGATTTTTGGGGCACTTTAAATCATAGAAAACTACACTAGGTGTTATCATTGTTACAAACCACTCATAAGCTAGCACAAAAACGACACATTTCTGCACCTCATACTGTATGTCATATTGGTTGGGTTTGTTACTTCAATAGGAGTTAATCCCTGTAACCAACCTATTTGAGAAGGACTCTATCCTTCACCTGAAGCAAAGTGAATATAGTGTAAAAGGACTTGTCACTAGTTTGAAGATTTTGGTTAGGAATTTCGTTTTAACTTGCTTTGGTATTTTTATGTTTGAATCAACAGAGCACAATATATCTGTAAGGAGGGACCAGAGTTAAGGTTCCAGGCTGGTGACCAAAAAGTTTAACCTTTAGCTGCTCGGCTACGTAGATGTTTGGACTGCATTCTGACTCACTTCTGGATAATAGCATCTAAAATGATAAATAAAATATCCTAAAATCTTTGCAGTGCTGAACTCCATCAATCACGGACACTTTCAGCGACCAACAGATTTCAAAATAGTTTACTGAAGGTGGAATCAGGACACTATGGGGTGAGTAAAGAGCATCGTTAATGTAGCCAGAGCTGCCTTAATGACTAGATCAGGAGCTGCTGTCCATCTAACTACAGCGTACTGAATGTACTAATTGGTGTCTCTGTTGCTCATGGTCTGATTAATATTTAATCTTCATAAAATCTCTCATTTATGTTGTTCTTATGCTTACACTTATCTTTCCGTTCAGGGGGGTCATTACGATTTATAATACTTGCTCCTTGCCCTTGTCATCAGTCTAAAAATTGAAGAATGTATAGACATTTTCTTTTCCGTGTCTGACTAATTGTGATGAGGCCTGAATTCTTCCGCTTTTTATATGATAGATTTTCACTTAAGCAGTGAAAAATGGTTGGAAAAAAGGTAGTTATGAAATCTCTCGCCTTGCCTTTTTCTTTAGTCTCGGAATGTGAATATTAAAACTACGGGGGCGAGCCTTGGCCCCGGAGTATGTGCATAATGTGCTCATTATGTCGGCAAGTCAGTGAAGCATAAATGCCATCATCGCCTGTGCCTTTTTTTCGCTCTTCAACCGGATTTGACATATGAAGAACTTAGACAGCTGCTGTTCTGGGGAAACCAAGAACAGTTCAAAAAGCCATGAGCCTTGTTTCATTATATTTCCAATACACCTTCATTGACTTAATTTCATGACTTGGAAGCAAGTATTGCCAACATCACACAAGTGGCCACATGTAGAAGAAGAGAGAAAAGAGGAGTGGTGAATAAGCAGGTCCTTATTACTTTCAGCCCTAGATTCTGTGCCCATGGGATACTGACTGTACGATATCTTTTATACACTTTTCTGTCCACAACCTTCAGAATCTTGAGGTTTGTGATCTCTGTTTATTTGTATATGGACTAACAATGCCCCACATCTTATTGAAGATTTTGTAGTATTTAGTGTTGCGTGAATAAGATAATCGTGTGTGTTTAGCAACAGCTAAAGAAAATGTTCTATAGATATTCATCTAGTACATCATGTTGTGGAGTACAAAGCAAGGTTCATGCAAACATCGCTTGCCAAGTCTGGTGTGAAAGAACACACTCAAAGCCAGCTCAGAGCTCCAACCCCAACCCCACTGAACACCATTGGGATGAACCAGAACACTGACTAATCCCCAGACCTCCTCACCGTACATCAGTGTCTTATCTTACTAATGCTTTTGTACCTGAAGGAACACAAATCCACACAAAAACACCCCAACATCTAGTAGAAAGCCTTCCCTACACGAGTGGATATTATTATAACAGTAAAGTGGATCTACATCTGAAATGATGTTCAGAAAGCACATATTGCGTTATGCGTCATCGTCAGGAATCCACAAACCTGTTGTCTTAGAATGTGCCAGACTCTCTATGGAATTTAGGTCATTATCGGATCATCGCAGCCTTTTACATTTGCTATAGATTTTATTTAAATAATAATAATAAAGTAAATAACTTGTCAGTGAGCTTGCAGAAAGTCTCAACCTTTTGTCGATGAAGTGACATTATTTTTTCAGTTTTGTCCTTAAATATAGAAATGATTTTTTTTTTGCTTCTGTTCCTATTTGTGAACAGATCTGCCTTCCATCCTTACTGTTTTGAAAAAGAAATTGCATCAGCTCATGATGCAAAAGTCAAGCTTCTGATGCCTGTAATCATACTGAATCCATTCCTTGACCTTCCTTGAACTGAGAAAGATTTGCAATGACCCTTAAGATGGTCATGTTTATTTCCTAAACCAGAAATGATAAAGGCAAGGAGTATGTTAAAAAAACAGCACTGAAATGGAGTCAGGGCAGAGCAATTCATCAAAATCATGTTGGGAATATTATAGTAGATGCTAGAGATGTTTAGTAGATATATATATACATACTGTGTATAGAATTTAGATGCATTGCGGGGCTAAAACAGATTCCAACAGCCCTGTTATATGTTCGAGATCAAATCTGTTCAATTGAATATTTTGAATGTAGGTTGAAAAAAAATGTTGGTAAAAAATGCAAACACACCGTGCATCATTTGGATGGATGAATCACTGAAAGCTCAAAGTAAAACAACAAGGAACCATTTTTTGCAATGTTGATAAAAGTCTATATATTTAGGTATAAATGTAATAAAGGTGAAGTTGTGAAGTCTCTTAGAATTAGTTTTGAGTTTGGATTTGTAGTTGGATTTGCCATTTAGTACCTTTGACTTACTTTTCACAAAAATAATATTGTACATTTTGACAATTCATCATAATATTGATATTACAACATAACATAATATCATAGTCCAGCTGGCAAGTTTAATCGTGTACGTCCTACACTGGAGTGACAGGGTGCTAGCATTCTTAATGATTCATGCTACTGAAGTGTGTGGCCACAGTGTGGTGAGGTCAATGAAGCTGTCCCGAATGGCCTGCTCCTTAGTGAAGGCACAAAGGAGCCACACAATGTATTGCGGTATCCTCACAGCAGCTATCCTGTCAGACAGCAAGAGGATGTGGAATAATCTAAGAAAATAGTGCCCAGGGAGAACCTGACCCAACAGGGATAATGAGGGGTGAGCAAAGGCCTCAGCAGTGACCAGTGCAATGAACAGCAAGGTGAAATCACTCAAGAACAGCAGCAATTATCCACAGACCAGCTAAATAGGTTATATGAAAGGATGTAGAATAGATTAAGCAGAGAACACCAAGAGAAACCCTGCATTATCTGAACTATGAATGGAAGGAAACAAGCTTCAGCATTGCAAGTTAGCAGAATCCAGCTAAATTAGCATGGTCAGTAATGAAAGTGTGCGATACTATTTGAAACAGGACCATTGGCATCAGATGACAAGTAATCTGAGGAGTTTGCAGAAAGAAGAGCACTCAAAATGTCACATGTGCTCTGACATCTTGAGTCAGTAAGAAGTACACAATATGCATGCTGTAGTATATTGTCAGGCGTACACATAATACATCCCATAATATCATGCACCAGTACATCAGACCAGCACATTTTTATGAACGGCAGATATGTTAATCCCTTTCCACTGCTTCTCTCTTTGTACCCATCCCGAGGCATCCAGACACTGTACCAGCTCCCAACGTCCTCTGTGGGACGAAGCCTTTGGACATCCACTGAGCCGAGGCCGACTCTAAGAATCCTGAGACATCTCCAGTTAGACTCTGTGGTACTCAGAAGATCAGAAGTCCTTGAACCTCACACCAATACAACATTTAACTGACTGTATATTACAATCACACCCCAGTGTCACCCATATGAGGATGGGTTCCCCCTTGAGTCCGGTTCCTCTCAAGGTTTCTTCCTTTACCAATTTAAGGGAGTTTTTCCTTGCCACTGCTGCCTGAGTCACCTCAGACTTGCTCATAGGGGAATAAATACATACACACTGTGAACTATATACATCTAATAATAATCTAGAATTTTTATTCTGCTAATTCTTATTTCTTTTATTATTCGTTATTTCCTTTATCATTAATTATGTTTACCTTCTGCTCTATGTTTATGTTCTGTAAAGCTGCTTTGAGACAATGTCTATTGTAAAAAGCGCTATACAAATAAACTTGAATTGAATTGAATTGAATATTAATATGAATAAAAAAAACACTATGCATAGTTAATTTTTGCATATTAATGTATGAATAATCTATAAACGTAAAAGCTATAATCTATAAACTTACAAAAAAGTATGCATACTCACAAATTATGTATGCATACTTATTTTTTAGTATGCATACTTAATTTTTGAGTATGCATACTTAATTTTTGAGCATGCATACTATGCAAAATAATCAGGTATGATGTAGTATTTGCAATACATACTGCTATCATACAGGCATCTTTCCATTAAAAATGTTCTTCTGTACTGCAGTCACAGCACCTTTCACATAAAAGCTAGTATTATGCAATTAATATATGCATGGGTTCATTCAAATAAGCTTCATGTTAGGGATAATTGTTTGCACTATCTTTTGTCCTGCACTGTCTTTTATCCTGCACTGTCTTTCTGTATTTTGTCCTGCACTCTATTGGTCTTGTCCCTCACTGTTTGACCCAGGTTGCACAGATGCACTTTATGTGGCTAGGACTAACTTAATAAGTCCTTAGCTCTGTCTTTGTTCTATGTAGCACCATGGTCTTGGAGAAATGTTGTCTCATTTCACTGAGTACTGCAACAGCCGAAATGATGATAAAAACTTCTTCTTGACTCAAAGAATGCATAATATGCATACTCAAAAAATAAGTATGCATACTCAAACATTAAGCATGTATACCTAAAAAATAAGTACGCATAGTATGCATACTCGAAGGCCATCATAAGTCTACACGTACACAAGTAGGTATTGTAGTAATTCTTATCACTGCCAGAGATTACTAAGGAAAATATATTCCTTAAAAATATAATATGGATTCATTTCAAAGTGTGTTCATTAGCAAGGGATAACAAGCCAGTGTTATTTGTTGGTATATATAGCATGGTAAGTAAATCCTAGTTTGTTATATTCTGTAGCAAAAATAAACAAATAAATAAAAAATATGGAGTTAGGGTAATACCAATAAGGTATCTCCATAACTTCAGCTTTATAAAATCTACCTATTGTAAAACTCCTCAGGTAAATTTCATTGTACTTCAAGTTCTGAATTTGACACAGGGCCAGAAGGATGAAATGACTATGTTGCAGGGAAATGTCCATTATCAGAGGTTTCCCCAACCCCGTGCCAAAGGCATGACATTTTGTGACCGTTTATGTGGATTTGCTATAGGATCTGTATCAGATCAATGACTGGAAGCAGGTTTCTCTCAGTAACTCCAGTGTGAAATTATTGAGCTTCAATGTAAGCAAGAGGCAGTGACAGTGTGCCATCTCTCTGCCCTGAGGTCAATTTAAAATGTATTAGAAAGCATAAAAAACACTCCTTTACAGCGCCAAGGTTGAAACACGTTGTGAAAGTATTGACTAGAACCTTATAAAACACATAAGCCACTTTTTAATGATTAATCATCTTCACCGGTGAAAAATCCAGCTTGGTCCGATAGCAGATACCAAAACACATACAAGGCTTTTCAAACTTAAAGAACAGCCAGCAGTTACTTTACAGCTTCCGTTTTAAACTTATATTAAGCTTGTCAACCATGTAACAATATCAATAGTAATTTAGAAATGTCTTTCTTCTGGCAGTCACCAGCTGGCAAAAACGGTCTATCAAGTTCAGAGCTTGGCTTGTTTTGGCAGCTGGTCAGACCAAGCTGAATTTTTCAGCAGAGTAACCACCTGAATATCAGAAGATTATAAATAATTTATTGATTATTCAGTTTGGTTATACACATATTTGATAAGTGTTGGTTTGTCTATGAAACTCCTACAACAGCCTCAAAATCCAAGGTCTATAGATTATGGATTTTGTTCGGTTATATTTTATGTGAGCCCTTGAAAGCGATGACAGGTTGTTGTTTTTTTACATCACACAGTACAGAACGAACCCAAAGTAGATATACAGTATATTCTAGGAAGAATGAAAATATGTACTGGCAGAACAGAACAGAACAGAACAAGATATAATTATAATTATTTCATCTATCTTTTTTTATAGATTTGTCAAAATTAGTATATAATGTTGCTGTTATTAGTTGTTCATTAACAAAACACTATCCTACATCCAAAGGCTTGAGCAAAGCCACATTCTGCCATACTACAGAGGAATATAAATAGTACTTTTCAGGTCACCATAGTTACCAAAGGTGGCCATTTTGCCACTAAGTACAATAATATGGTGTGCGAATTGACTAATGGTTGCGTAATGTTGTGTCATACTTATTAGTACGGTACGGTGAGAGGATTAATTCATTGATATTATTTATTTATTTATTTATTTATTTACTCATAGCAAGGAGGAACTCGGTAATCGGTCATGGTACGCGGATGAAGCCGTGTTGAGGATCAGCACATCCTTTAAACTGGGTATCGCTTTGCTTTTCCATCCTTCTCTCCATACAGTTAAGGACGCATCTTTATTCTTACCTTTACGCACTAATGGCTGCTCGCCAAAGAAGTTTAACAACAGCTAAGGGAAAAGGCTAGAGGAATAACATTGTGTGTGTGTGTGTGTGTGTGTGTGTGTGTGTGTGTGTGTGTGTGTGTGTGTGTGTGTGTGTGTGTGTGTGTGTGTGCGCGCGCGCGCGCGCCCGTTATTCGCGTATTGCTTTATGTTTAGACGGATTTATGTGACAAATACAAAAGATTTTTACAACGTGAATTAATAGACAATATTAAATGATTCACATTTGATGTATAACAGTGTTGCCTGCTACAGAGCCATCGATACCGAACCTGTTGATCCATGTTTTTTTTTAATCATATGGCATAAAAGATCCAGATGGATCGAGTGGTTTCATTAAATTGTTGCAATAGGTATTATAATATACTAGCAACATTTCATATGTGTACATTGTGAATGGGTTCAATTATTTTGGATCAAAATGCAGAGATCTTGATGCAGGTTGCCAGATACATCATAAGAAATAGTTCATGGATATTTGTTAGTAGAGTTTAATTAATGAAGGCGATGCAACAGAAAACACTGCTTTTAGAAATATGTAGGATATTGTGTGGCTGTAGCAATAGCCATTTTATATAGTGTATGACATTGATACTAATACTAATGCTAATATTACTGCTAATATAACTCAAAGAGGTGTGTGTGTGTGTGTGTGTGTGTGTGTGTGTGTGTGTGTGTGTGTGTGTGTGTGTGTGTGTGTGTGTGTGTGTGTGACTCATTAGTGGGCGACCAGTTACCTTCTGGTCAGTAACAGGCATGTACAGTTCACATTGACCTTCAAACAGAGAAAAGTGACTGAGAGTTAATATACAAGAGAGAGAGAGAGAGAGAGAGAGAGAGAGAGAGAGAGAGAGAGAGAGAGAGAGAGAGAGAGAGAGAGATGTTACTTTTGATAGCTTGCATTATTAATAAATGCAACATTAATAACATCACTATTAATATTAAGAACTACGAGTCACTATCATTACTACAGCATGAACTCTCGAGCTTTGAACACAGTTTTTTGTACAGATAGAAACTTTATGCTTAATGTTATTTGAAGATAGATATTTTATCATAATGTGATTATATAATGCAGCTGAGAGTGTATTGGTATGCTTCCATTGGAATTATTTACATTTTCAGGTATAAAGAAGTGTAAACATATTTGATGTCTCCAACTAAAAGTTTAAAAAAAAATTCTTATGGAAAGATTATAACCTACAGTCAATTTCATCATCAAATTTATATATATAAAAAAATACATTTCCATCTTCCATTTTCCATTGTGCAATTTTTCATTTCATCCAAACATTCCATATATCATTTCCATTCTATCTTCTCGTTAAAAAGCACGGTTAATTTTTTCATCTTAGGTCTAAGGTATGGCCTCTTACTCAGAGGTGCACGGGCCTGGGTGTGCCAAGAACATGCCAAAGTGCAGTTTTGGGGTTCGCTCATACCTGCATTATTTCTATGAAGAATGTACAGCCTCTGTATGGGACCAGGAGGATGTTCAGAATCAGCGTTCACACCAGTGGTGGCGTTTAGGCCTCTGCAAGGTAAGGACATTTTACTTGGGCATTGTCTAATTTATTTTGGAAAGGAATTTTATTATTATTATTATTATTATTATTATTATTATTATTATTATTATTATTATTATTATTATTATTATTATCCTATGACTGTCATGCTCAGCACCAGAACTCACCCACCAAACTGTAAATGGTGCCTTCAAATATGCAGCCAAATTTAGTAAATAAATATTTAGTCCGTTTGTATTAAACCCTAGTGTTTTCCTGTTCTGGTGGGATGTTTTTTACATGTGACAACACTTGGGTGCAGTCCAAAATATCTGAGAGAGGTGGATATTTGGACTGATGAACAAAAAGACACAATACATTATAAACAAAATTATTAACAAAATAACGTATGTTTTTATGTCTTCCTTCCCACAATCTTCAGCCCATTCAGTATTGGTATATACTGTACATTTTGCTTATATTCAGACTTGACAAGTGTCTGAAACATAACAGTCTAATTTAGTTTATGCTAGTAGGTGCTGATGTAGTTGTAGTTTAGCAATCACTTTTATTCAGTTTCTTTTTCAGAATGAAAATTAAACCATTCAAAAGAGTAAGAAGTGAGTGTGAAAAGTCCGATTCCAACTGATCTGTTGGACCTCACGTTGTCAGTGACCCCATGACAGATTGGCTTTTGATCAGCATCCGTTGCTGTCTAGTTAACAAGTTAGACATCTAGCTAAGGGATTTAACTCGACAGCAAATCAACTATACCAATCACCAAAGAAATCTTATTTCTTGCAACCATGTTGATTTTGTTCCTACTGAAGCACAACTAGGGGGCACAGTAGCTTAGTGGTTAGCACGTTTGCCTCACACCTCCAGGGTTGGGGGTTCAATTCCCACCTCCGCCTTGTGTGTTTGGTGTTTGCATGTTCTCCCCGTGAATCGGGGGTTTCCTCCAGGTACTCCGGTTTCCTCCCCGGTACAAAGACATGCATGGTAGGTTGATTGGTATCTCTGGAAAATTGTCCGTAGTGTGTGAGTGTGTGAGTGAATGAGAGTGTGTGTGCCCTGTGATGGGTTGGCACTCCGTCCAGGGTGTATCCTGCCTCGATGCCCAATGACGCCTGAGATAGGCACAGGCTCTCCGTGACCTGAGTAGTTCAGATAAGCGTTAGAAAATGAATGAATGAATGAATGAAATACAACCAGCTATACACTTTCTCTTTCATGTTAGACATGTAAATGTATGTGGTCTGTTTGAGTATGTGTTAAAAACAGTACAGGAATGCAGAGATGGTGCCTTGTCATGACAGGACTCCTGTATCTGTCAGGTTTCTCTTGCAGTCGGAACTGTCCTATTTGCCCTGGGGTTGGTGGTTTTGGCAGTGGGGTTTGCTGTTCCAACTCGAATCGAGGCATTTGGAGAGGGTGACTTGCTCTTCGTGGACCGTCATTCTATGCGACACAACCAGGCCTTGAACATGTGTGTGCAGGCTGGCACTGGGATGCTGACCCTGGGGGGCTTGATGATGACCGCTGGCTTGCTGCTGTCCGCTTTCTCCAGACCCACACCCAGTCCACAGCCTCCTGGGAAAGAAACGAAGGGCATCAATGTGAGGGGAGGTGGAGCGGATGGAAAGAGCCCAACAAATGTCCACACTAAACCTCCTAGTCCAGCTGCAGGTGATACAGCTGTGCCTGTTGCACTGTCGAAAGTGGAGGATGTCCAACCATAAGTAACCTAAATAATCCTGCCCTACTGAAGACCTGGACACACTAGGCCAGTTTGCGCTAATGCAGTTATTTGGTGTTGAGTTCACAATGTAAAATGTAATGTAAATTGAAATAATGTAAAATTATGGTACTTTAAAGTCATTATATTTTAAGTACAGAATGAAACATGATGGTGCATGTTGACACCGAATCTTATTGTACTGGTACAATGGCAGTATAGGCATACATTTGTCAGGAAAATCCATGACGGCATGATGTGATATCTACAGTATAACAGCACACGATGAGGTGTTTTACTTTACATCAGCAAGATGTCAACAACTTAACTAAATGTTGTAGAATGTTCATTAGATCAACCAGTTCTTGTTATCACTTACAGTAGACGTTTCCTCAGCACACTCTCATTTTCATCTCTCTTGAATTTATTAAGTCATAAGAAACTGCTTGTGACATTACCAAGAAACCAGACATCACAAACTACTCTTAAGAAAGAACTCAGACTAGAGACTTATTCCTTAAATGTTAAGTAAATTTCTGTTTGCAGAAAGATTCACCACATCACCAGTCATACTGTATGTTGTTGTTTTTTTTGTTTTTTTTTTTTTAAATCACACATGCCACATAACCCATTTATTATTAGCCTTGTGTTGTCCATCCTATGAATTAGTTCCTACGCTACGGAAAAGATATACAGAAAATTATAAAGCTATAAAAAAAGGTTTTAGAAACATATAGAAAATGAATCAGCACCTTTGGATTCGAGATCGCTTCAGCATCGTGTTTATAATATAGAATAAATCTCTTCTGCTGCTGCTGCTGTTTCTATCTGAAAGACAGAGAGATCTACTGTAGTAGAAAACGAGACATTTTCCACTGAAATTTTTATCAGAAGCATATTATTGCAGTTTGTCTTTGCTTTATGTTTATTTGACTCAAGTTGGCATATGAGTATATTTCAAAGGTAGAGTTAAATAAATACAAGACCACGATATTGTAATACATGATGTATTATCAGGAGATTTTCCGTGTAGGACCGACTTCGTGTATCAAGCTGTAGAAAAAATGGGGATGATATATTCAAGAGAGAAAAGTGCAATAGTTTCTTATGTAATAATATGTGCAGGTCTCAAACCGATTTCTTTCTAGGGTTCATTTTAACACGATATAATTATTTGATTAGTTGTTATTATTATATAATATAATATAATTATTATGATTAGTTGTTTATCTTTGATTTTTGTGTATTTTAACACCTTAATTAAAAACACTCTCTCAGCTCACACTGTGTTTACTTGTCAAGCTCTCAATCCTTTCATTTGAATATCATTATATTAACTAATATTTAGATTTCCTCTGTACAGTTTTCTATGATTTTTTTGATTATATATATATCATATATATATGATTGGCATGCTCAAACTGCTGCATACAGACCCACCTCTTATTAATAAATTCAGATCTGGCTTTAAACCACTTCTGCTCCTGTTGGATGGCTATCATCAGGTCAGATATCTCAGAAGCTGTAAACAGACTCAGGAAACACAACAATGAGTCATTCCACCATTTCTGCTTCTCTCCCTCCCTCCGTCCCTCCCTCCGTCCCTCCCTCCTTCCTCCCCCACAGTGAGTCATCCTCTCTCATCTGCCATTCACAGTCCACAGATCAGGGGCCATTAACAATCAATTACCCAGCAAGCAAAACCACAGTCCTCACTGCTCTGTGGTTATATGTCTTAATGTGGAACACAGTGATGGTAGAAAAAATATCCAGGTGTCTATATATGTATATCATCACCTTTTTGGATTATATATACAGTATATTGATACCTTACACATTGTGCACACACTAATTCGAGATGTTGCTGTCACCAGCAACCTGACATCCATTGATTTTTGGCAGTTCGTGGTCTTTCAGCCTCAGACCACTGAACACACTGATTTGAAGCATTCCTCTTTGCAGGACGGATGTCTCCATAACTAGAAAGCGAGGCTGTTTATCCAGCCCGGCCCCATCGTGAGCATGGAGAAGCTCAGTCAGTGGAACAGAGTGCAGTGAGAGAGGAGCGCTCCAGGGAAAATGAGATGAGACGGGAACGCTTCATTGACCGGGCGTCTGTATATGACTCATTCTGTGTGAGGTATCAGCGGATAGGTTTCCATCCATTCCTAAGCCACCACTATATTCTCTACATCTGCAAATGAGTGTACTGCAGTGCTTCTAACTTCAAGTCAAATCTGGGGCTGGAGGTAAAATTGGATGTAACAGTAGACATGCTGGAATGTCAAAGAAATGAGACTATATTATTATATTGGCAATTATTTAGGTACACAAAATAATATGTAGTCAGTAGTATGATCATCTATGATGGTTTCTTTGTAAAAGTAAAGGGGGTCTGATACAGATGAGATACAGTAAAGGTATCTGTATAGTAGCTGAGTAATATATTGCTCTTGTTTACACACTTATCTCTAACCTTGTCATTTCTTGGCCGATCTGAAAAAATAAAAACATATGTAGCTGTACAGGTAACTGCCTCGCTCTAAAAGATATCTTCAGACAATACATCTCAGTGTAAAATATATAAACTTACCTGTACACCTGCTCATGTACTGTATATAATCATTGTATCACGATCAGCCAATCACGAGGCCACATCACAATGCATAAAATCATGCAGCTACACGTCAAGATCTTCAGTAAATGTTCATATCAAACAGCAGAACATCTGCAGTGACATTGTAAACAAAGACCTAGTCCAGTTTGTGTTCACTGTAGATCAGCTTCCTGTTCTTGGAAGGCAGGAGTGAAACCCGGTGTTGTCTTTTGTTGATGTAGCACATCCACCACAAGGTTATATATTCAGAGATGCTTTTCTGCTCACCGTGGTTAAAAAGTGTAGCCTTCCGTCCAGCTCCACCAGCGTAGCCATTCTCCTTCATATCAAACCCGGTGTTTCTACAGTATCTTCTTTTTCTTGTACTGTTCTGTGTAAGCTCTAGAGACTATTTTGCATTGCAATCCCAGGAAATCTCCAGATTCTGAAACACTCAAACCAACAACCAACCATGCCGGTTAAAACATATAAATCATACAGTACGTTGTTCTTTAATAAATAAACATTGCCTGTGGTGTAAAGTTTGCTGAAGTAGAAGAGTAATAAATCTCACCGGAGCATGCTGCTCAAGGAAATTCATCAACTTCATGGTGATAGATACTGTATCTCCAGATTTAATTCAAATAATGCTAGGAACGTATATATAGAGAGAAGTAAATAATTAAATATTTATTGGGTGTGATAACTAAATATTCACCGCAGTCCTGATGTTTGGATAAAACAGCGTCTGCGATCACATTGTGTCAGTCGAGTTTACGACGAAAGCTGCCAAGTGATTAAAAAGTGAATGCTCTGTTTTGCAGCTTAACCGAGAACCATGTCATTATAAGCAATAACTTGAATTCGGCGTGATATGACATATACAGAGCAAACACGATAAACCACTGTCATTTAGACAAAGGTTTAGACACAGATTGTCAAACAAGGGAGTAAATATATGTAAATGAGGGCATTGAAATGGCCAGAATGTGCCACTTCACATCTCCGGCAGTCAAATTAAAAGTTTTATTAAGTCAAGTTTCCTTGCTTAGATGCATGCTATCATAACAGCACACTGTCAAAGAGGCGTGCTCATCTTTTTCATCCCTGCAGTTTGTTGAATGTGAAAATGTTAATTGGATAGCACAGTGAGAAATATTATATCCAATAGGACCCACCTTGTATTGCCAAAAAAAAGCAATATTGTAAATGAGATTTTAATTTGGATAATCTTTTAAACTTTAATAGAGCCTGAGCCAGTGGGCATATTGCAATTGCTACATCATTATTAAACAAAAGTGACACAAAATCATCCATTCTCAGTCTGTGACAGATAAACGCTTTCCACCACACAAATAATATTAGTTCTGCCTACTGACACCAGCTCTTATCTCCATATTGGTTTATTGGGCTCACAGTGCTGTCAGGTGCCGGACGATTTGACAGAAATGTTTGCATATATGAATAGCTGCATAGATAGATGAGTGTGTGTGTGTGTGTGTGTGTGTGTGTGTGTGTGTGTGTGTGTGTGTGTGTGTGTGTGTGTGTGTGTGTGTGTGTGTGTGTGTGTGTGTGTGTGTGTGTGTGTGTGTTCAGATCCTGGAAAGTAGCCTCCGGCATGACAAATAAGATGAAACCATATCAGCAATCTAATGAAATTCCTCCTGCTCATCAAAGATGGGTTGTGGACTATTATGCTTGGAGAGAAGACACTGAAACTTTCAGACAAATGGGATGATGTTAAATGGCAGATAACTTTACAGTTTGTATTGACTGTACATCGATGTCACAATTAAGGAATAAAACATGATGAGGTCTTGCGTCCCCATCATCGCCAAAACATTTTATTTATCTTTATGACATCATTTTGAGTTTATTTTATAATTGAATAGCGTTACGTCCATGTTAAAACATCCTTCACCAGACTCTACTGTACATCGACGGCTTTTTCCGAACTACCTCGGGTCACAGGGAGCCTGTGCCTATCTCAGGCGTCATCGGGCATCGAGGCAGGATACACCCTGGACGGAGTGCCAACCCATCGCAGGGCACACACACACTCTCATTCACTCACACACTCACACACTACGGACAATTTTTCCAGAGATGCCAATCAACCTACCATGCATGTCTTTGGACCGGGGGAGGAAACCGGAGTACCCGGAGGAAACCCCCGAGGCACGGGGAGAACATGCAAACTCCACACACACAAGGCGGAGGCGGGAATCGAACCCCCAACCCTGGAGGTGTGAGGCGAACGTGCTAACCACTAAGCCACCGTGCCCCCCTCTGTCTTTAATTATTAAACAAAAAAATAAAAGATGCAATGAGTTACAGAGAAACCTCAAAGTACAAAATCTGTCATGTCAGCACATTTCTTTGCAGTGGTACTTGATAGTAACAGAGAGGCTTTAAATGAAAGTCTCCTCATGGAAGCTTCACCAGAAGCGTTTTTTAAGTCACCAACGTGGAGAGCGAGCGTACGTCTAAACACAGTACTGTACGTGCGCGAGCTGTAGTTACAGAAATACAGGCCGTGTTGATAAAACCTAGGATTTGCCTCAGAATTAGCTGGAAATTATTTCTGAGCTGCTGCTAGGGAAGACATTTTCCTCAGCATGGTACACTGTTACATGGTGTAAACTTTCCTTTAGCATGACACCCTGTATATATTATATATTCCTTTTACCTCAAAGCTCTTATCGCTCCTCACACTGCACCTCGCACCATCAGATCTACCAGCACTGCTCGACTGGTCCCACCATCTCTCAGGGTCAGAGGTAGATATATACAACAAGACGCTTTTCTGTTCTGGCACCGTGGTGGTGGAATGAACTTCCCCTAGATGTCCGAACAGCCGAGGCACTGTACTGTATATCTTCAAACTTCACGGGTGAAGACCTACACCTTCTTAAAACACTTATACTAGCTCTTATTATCCCTGTTTGTTTTATATGTATATTTAAAAATAAAAACCTGAACAGAGTTTTAGGTTGATGGTATCCTAAGTCTGTAACCTTAAGCGCTTAAGTGTTGATGTATTCATTGTTAGAGACTTCAAGCCATCTGCCAAACACCGTATATGTAAACCTAAACATCCTGTGGACAGAAGGTCTACAGAAGAAGGTACGGTGGTCCCTAATCCCCTGATCAACAGGATACAGGAAAGCTTAGGAAGTGTGTTTAGCAACAGATGGGTTGTTTTTAATATCTGTATTTCTAATTAACCTCAGAGTCAGTGTCAAGTTCATAACTGGTCCCACCTAGAGACTGATATAATCCCATTCATGCAGGTATTATTTTATATTTGTATATTTTGTAAAGAATTGACCTTGCTCTATTTCCCAAAATATATAAACAAATAACTACCCCAATTTAAAGCGATGCAATCTTCACATGAGGTTAATAAGAATGGATGAACAATCATTTTAATGGCTATGGTTTTTGTTTGTCAAAGAAACTACAGATGTGAAAGCTTGCTCATGCCACAAGAAAGCACAGCTAAATATATATATATATATATTTGCATCCTGTATGATCTCAAGCTCCAACAGATGCCCTGTAAACCTTCTGGGTTATGAATGGATGGATGGATGGATGGATGGATGGATGGATGGATGGATGGATGGATGGATGGATGGATGGATGGATGGATGGATGGATGGATAAATGGGAACCCTATTTAGATTATCGTTACATCCCTGGAGCTCATATATGTATTGTAAATATATAAATGACCCCTCTATATTTACTTTTACCCATCTATTCTTTAAATAGAGCTACAATGTTTACATAAATCGACAGAATCTGCTCTGATGTGTCTTGACATTTAGCTGAGAAAATGGTTTTGTTTAAAGAAAGAAATAAGGTTCTGTTCATTCTCAGTAAGTAAATCCTCTTATACAAACATCCATGTACTCATTTCCTGACATCACTGTTCATTACATCCTTGATTCAACCTTTAATATAGCTTAAAGTGCTCCAAATGACAGAGCCATATAGTGGTTTCAAAGATTTCAAAGGACACCCCAGTTAATTCAGCCTGGTGAGTTGCTTAGCGGCTCAATCAGTTCAGTCCAGCCGTGTCCCAAATCCGTGGCCAATTTCAGATGATGTCATTATCTGTTAACAGCTTTGACACAGGTGGGAAAATGCTCCACTTTCAAGAAGCCAAGCAGCAAAGCTCAGTCTATTTCTTTCTTTCTTTTTTTTTTCTTTTTTTTTTTTTCTTTTTGAACAAACCGATGATGTAATGCTATATTTTTCAGCCAGTTAAGGTTGGGGCAAAAAAGTGTGCTAGCACCACCTTATGGAAGTGTGAGGAAGTGTTTGTGTTAGTTAACAAAGGGGCATCATGTGTTTATGACTGAAGTTAAGTCAAAGAATGATGTAATGCAAAAAGTGTGTAACGGGAGTGAAATGGCTAAAGCAAATAAAATCGAGACAAAGAACGATGTGGAAAAGATTATAGAGTCTGTATATATAGAAATAGAAAGCGTGTTCAGTCCCTGAGTGCTTAAATATATATAAAGCCAGCTTTCAGGGATTGGCTAGAATTATATATATATATATTTGCCTTTATTTTCTTCAATGGTGACGTTAAATGACCTGTGCGTGCTCGGCTTATCTCATCACATCATCATGACATCCAGCTACCGTCAGGATGCATCCAAATCCACTTAGAGCTGCAGGAGAACCGTGTCCCTTCATCTGAAAATGCAAATGTAATTACACCAAATAGGCTGAGCTGTAAGCATGACCAGGAAGCTTTGTACGTTTCAGATAAATAACCTAAAACATTGCTAAACCCTAATCTCTTGCTCTCAAGAAACACCATTTTGCCTTCACCAACCCATTATCAGTTCATCTTCACGTCATACGTCATAAATCACATCGGTGTATTATACTCATGCTTGAAATATAATTGTGCATGAATTATCCGTTGTAGGCCATGAAAAATGAACATTTTCCTTCTTTAACATGTGGAAATGTGCGGAATGTTCCACGTGTTCCTCATGATCAACAGGAATTAGCATCAAACGGATGTCTTGACGATCACAGGAAGAAGAAAAGTACGTTTTCTCATTCTCTCTCTCTTTCTTTTATAGTTCCAGTGATCTTATGATATGATATTGACTTATTAGAACACTCTGAAAGTACAAACCTGTTACCCAAACTATAGATAAAATATAGACCACTGATTGAAAGCAAAAGAAGTAAATCATCAGAATTCCCCCTGATGCCCTCATGTCATTAACATGGACACCAAGAGCAGTACTGGGATTTCTAGGTTCATCCAAATTTGTGAAACTCAACAATTAGACAAATGAAGTCGGTAATTGTCTGTCTAATTACTTCTTATCACACAGTGGTCCTAAGAGGGGAAAAAAAACCCCAACAGCCTGAAAACCAACCCAAACACTGATTCATTTTGAAACTCAGACTCAGATACTCCATACAAAAGACCACCATATTGATTAACAGATTGACTTTATAGAGTAAAAGTTACATGTATTTACTACAGAGATTTTATTCCTAATGTTTCTATTAACATTTTAATTAAAACTACAGCCCACATACTATACATATAAAATAATAATAATAATAATAATAATAATAATAATAATAATAATAATAATAATAATAATAAATACTAGTTTACTCTTTGCTTTAGACTCCATCTTATTTATTTGGAAAATGTTGCTGTAATCTAATCTATGTATAAATATAAGCAGAAAATGTAGCAGCATGTGAAAACTCACTGATTAACCTGACTAAATAATGGCATTTCTTATGACAGCGCGCCCTCTTGTGGTTCAAATGATGTATTTATTTATTTAGGTATTTATTAATTTGTTTGTTTATGCTGTATGTTGTAGTTATATGCTTCTTAATCCCATATCAATACAGTTGGATTTTCTGCCTACTCAAACACTACCATGTTTTCTTATAAAATACCACAGAACTGTCAATCACCTGTAAATAAATAAAATAAGATAAGATCATAAAATAAGTTCATAAGTTATTTTGAGTTCTGTTTTTAATTGAGGTCCTGGACATACGATAGAAATATGTGTAGATTGTACAGTATATGAAATTAGTTACTTGGCTTTGATTGTACTGCAATGCAAAAATTAGTATCGAGTTTCCTTTAAATTATGATAAGGAGTAAAAAAAAAAAAAACAGTCCAGTTCATTTTTTGGAGGATCTGCTAAAACACTCATAGCAAAAACACATTGATGTTTTTAAAACATTAAAAACCAAACCTTAAAAAAAAATAAATACATTTACAATAAATACATTGATCTTTATCTATAATACAGTTGAGCTCAGGCTGATATCTCACAAAGGCCATAATCTCCTACACACATCAGTCCTGTTTCTTGATGTGTGTTGTGTTGTTTTGCTCCTGAGAGCTGGAGTCAGGGCAGAAGCTGTTGGTTGCAGGTTGTACGAGTCCCGAACTCGTGTGTGTGGTTGGTTCATCGATACATCTGTATAACTTCATGAAGTTGGGACAGCGCTCCATAAAATGGCAAAAAGCATCTGACAGAGAGGATGGAACAGACGATTTAGTGATGTACACGTTCTGTACTGGTTCAGAAGCTATTCTGTACTGAATTTAAATTGAAATTTTCTCAGAGAAAATTTTACCCAAGAGAAGCAAAGAGAGAGAGAGACAGAGAGAGAGAGAGAGAGAGAGAGAGAGAGAGAGAGAGAGAGAGAGAGAGAGAGAGAGAGAGAGAGAGAGAGAGAGAGAGAGAGAGAGAGAGAGTGATGGAGGGAGAGAGACAGAGAGGGAGAGAGAGTGAGGGAGACAGAGAGTGATTGAGCGAGTGAATGAGAGACTGTGTGTGTGTGTGTGTGTGTGTGTGTGTGTGTGTGTGTGTGTGTGTGTGTGTGTGTGTGTGTGTGTGTGTGTGAGAGAGAGAGAGAGAGAGAGAGAGAGTGAGTGAGTCAGTGATTGAGTGAGAGAGAGAGAGAGAGAGAGAGAGAGAGAGAGAGAGAGAGTGTGTGAAAGGGTGAGAGTGAAAGAGAGTGAGTGAGTGAGTGAGTGAGTGAGTGAGTGAGAGAGAGATCTGCCCAGATCACCTCACATTAACTTATCTGTACCTATGTAATATTACTCTACCACTGACAGGAGATATAACTACCAAACGTGATCTTTCCTTTGTCTCTTGTATCGACAGCTCTGAAGACGTCACCCACAGCGACATCTTCCACACCAAGTACAGATTTCAGAATGACAGCCAACTCGTCTTCCACGATGGCTCCGTCGTCCTCGGCCTCAAACATCTGTACAAAACAGGCAAAACACACTGTGTGCTACTGTCGTGTCTAACAGTTTCATTTAGTACTCATTAATCCCTCATAGTCTGTTCACTACTTAGCAACTGCTGTCCGTTTAAACCCAGAGTAAAAGCAGCCTCACTCTGAAGGCCAGCTGAAGAGTCTTGAGGGACTTAGAGGGTCTGCAGATCACAGACAGAGCAATGACATATTCCCTCACATCCATCTGACCGTGCTGTGGGAAAACACGACACGAGGTGATTAGAAGGTTTGCTAGACTGTAATGTCGGCCATGCTGCACAGCATGGCTTTAGTGATGACTTTAAATAAAAAAGATATTAGAATAGACAGACTTGATCTCATCAATCTATTTTTTTTTAAACAATGTGCTAATACTGACCTCCTCAAACAGTGTGAAGATGTCCTGCAGCGTTTCTGTCAATGGAAGCTTTAAATACTCTGTGAAATCCTCCAGACTCAGTTTGCGTCCGGAGAGATTGCATGCTTTTTTGCCCTCCTCTTGCAGGAGCTCATCTGTGACTCCTACCTTCAGCCTGAAAGCCAAAACAAAAGGAATAAAAAATGTGCAACATCAAATTGTCACATACACAGACACGCAGTGAAACGCTTTAAGTTTTCACATATCCCAGGTTATTATGAGCCCTGGGGTCAGAGCGCGGGGTCAGGCATAGTACGGCGCCCCTGGAGGGGGTGAGATTAACGTTGATGCCTCAGCAGCTTGTGCGCTTGAACCCCGACCTTCTGATCGGTAACCCGAAGCCTTAACCACTGAACCATCACGTCCTCATATTCATTTAACCGTATCCGGTAATGCCAATGACAGGAAGGATACAGGAAGTCAGCAAACTGCTCTTTACAACCATGATGAGCAGAAACAGCTTTACAGCAGACACAATGTGGCACACCTTGAAGAAAATGGCCTAAAACTGCAGAAGACCTCACTGGGTTTCTCAAACCGTCTGATAGCAACAGCCATGTGACAGTTATAGTCACAAAAATCACACTTTTCCTCCATTCTGATCTTTGATGTTAAAAATAACTCAAGCTCTTGTCCTGTATCTGCGTGAACCACATCTATACTCACAATATCGCTCAGTTAAAATGGAAAAATGTGAAGTTTAGGACAGAATTTGTGCCAAATTATCAAACCCCCCGACATGTAACCTGTTACTACATCAGTGACAACATTCAGAAGTCAATATTTTGTGCTGCTAATTATTATGAATGGGGGCTTAGTGGTTAGCACGTTCGCCTCACACCTCCAGGGTTGGGGGCTCGATTCCCGCCTCCGCCTTGTGTGTGTGGAGTTTGCATGTTCTCCCCGTGCCTCGGGGGTTTCCACCGGCTACTCCGGTTTCCTCCCCCGGTCCAAAGACATGCATGATAGGTTGATTGGCATCTCTGGAAAATTGTCCGTAGTGTGTGAGTGAATGAGTGAATGAGAGTGTGTGTGTGCCCTGTGATGGGTTGGCACTCCGTCCAGGGTGTATCCTGCCTTGATGCCCAAAGACGCTTGAGATGTTCGGATAAACGGTAGAAAATGAATGAATTAATTATTATGATGAATATTCAACATACAATCTTTCTATATCATAACTTCCCTGATCTGCATTTGCGGAGGTTAATCTTTGGGAGATTAAGGCTCTGATATTTTATTGTACAATGGAACCTGTTCAATACAAGTGCAGATCTACCTGTCAGATATTCAACACTTCAGAACCATTTTCGATCGATCAATCAATCAATCAATCAAGAAACAAAAAATCGCTGACTCATACTGCTTCATCACCAGAGTGCGCTGTTCTGAAAGCCAAAAATCTTAACTTAAAACTTAAATCAGTCTGCACCCTTCAATCCCAACATAGCAAAGCATGCACACTTCACGTTCTAGTATAAATCCAGCTGGAATGAAGCTCAGTGCCAAACCCAGCAGTTTGATTTTCATTCATAGATCCTTCCTAAGCCTGAAAACCATTTTATTTCTATCTGTGCATCAACACGATCCAAAAAATTAACGTTCCAAAAAGTCAACCAAGGAAAAGGCACAACCAGATGTTAATATACCAGAAGCATGACCAGAGTTAATATACATTAACGTAGCACACACTATGTTCCCTTAACACTCAGTGTTATCTTAGAAGGAGAAAACAAAACCTTACTGATTTGTTGGCCGGAAGATGCTGTGATTGAATAGCATTAATATCAATAGCACTTTACTGGATTTATAATCAGCTGTTATAACATTTACAGCATTTAGCAAACACTCTTATACAGAGTGACTTGCATTTCTTTCAATTCAGTTTATATACACCCGAGCAATAAAGGGTTAACGGCCTTGCTCAGTAGCCCTTCTGTGGCAACTTGGTGGAGCTGGGATTTGAACCAATGAATTCCAATCAGTAGTCGAACACCTTAACCACTGAGATATATGAACTGAACAGAACGAATTTGAACCTTAACCCTGGGCTTTATCAGTATATCAGAGATTGCAAAAAGATTCGATTGTCTCCCTCTTGCAAGCTCAAATATATTACAATAAATTTACAGCATGACAAAAGATGAGGAAAAGTTAGAACTGCTTATTTTGTTCCACATTTACAATCAGAATTAAAACGCAGGGCTCGGACACGCCCCGTGTGAAACGACCAATCCCTGGCTTACGTCTTCGTTCCCCCAATCACCATGTGCACTACACAATAAGCTTCTTCTCTACGTCATGTCCTTGGTGGAAGCCAAACATGTCATCTCTGCATGGAGTATTCAGAAGTCTTTAAAGAGTCTCTGGAGTCACTCACCCGAGTTTATGCACCAGTCTGGAGAACTCCAGCAGGCCTGTGTGGCCAGGTAAACTCAGAGGACCTTTGATCACTGAGAGCTGACCGTCTTCGAACGAGTATTCTGCAGTCGGTAGTTGCAGAGCTCTGAAGAGAAATTTTTTTATATATATAAAATAGAAAAATTGATATCGTACGTGTCATCATGCGAAAGTTCTGGATTGTTAAGCTTGAAGTGGACACTGACTTGGCCATGATGTTTCTCACGTTGCTGGCAAACAGAGTTGGATCTTTTTTTTCTTCCTCTGATGGTGTGTAAACCGGGAGATACTGAATAAACACAAGCAGAGGGGCTTTTTTATTATTAGTGAATGACACACAGGAAACTATCCTTTCAATTAAGTACATTTTATCATATATAAACTGTATATATATATATATATATATATATATATATATATATATATATATATATATATATATATATATATATATATATATAATTCCACAAAATGATCACCTCGACCTCTACAGGATTGTGGATCTGACACAACGTGAGCCACAGAAGCGTAAATCTAAAGGCAAAACATTTTCCATCAGCCCTTTGATTACTGTATTACAATTATATTCATAATGTATTTAAATGCCATTTATCTAAACTGTCTCAGAATGAGGACTGTCAAAGTGTGTAACAACTCACGCTCCAGGTCCTCGCCATGTCCACGACATCGTGTCCTAGTGGTGAAAAGGGAGGGGGAAAAAAAAAACGAGCTAAACACACAAGGCCATGTGGTTACTACAGTTTGCACAAAAGCTCCTGAACAGATAAGGCGTCAAGGAAATTATTGTCTGTCACAAAACATGAACATTTGAGACATTTACAACACTTTAAAGAAACCTTTACCATGTCACTGAGTCATGTTTTTTATTTAAATCCATAGGTGTGAATCGTCCATCGTCTAAAACTCGTTGTTGCTATAGAAACACTAAAACACAACCTATGATGCAGACCTTGCAGCTGTTAGAGAAAATTCCTCAACACCTTAAAGGCCAACGAGAATCAAACTTTCAGCATCACTGTGATATAACTGACGGATCAAAACAAAGTAACTGATTGATTATATAATGCTAAATATTGTAAAATACATTCTGTAAGGACCAGAAACTTCCTATTGAATATAAGGAATGAATCCAAATTGCTGTTCTGATGTGCACATTAATATTCGGTTCTGCTGTTGGCACTTTTAACATGAAGCAGGATGAAATCCTAATGTCCTACTCTGGAGTCGGTGTCCGAGTGCCCCGAGGTTTGTCCTTACCAGTTTGTTAAGGTAGCGCAGAACCACCGGCTGGACCGGGACCCCAGGAATAAACGCACCTGAAGGAAGAAGAACATGTGGTTGTTGTTTAACAACAGAACACATTGATACAGCTCATGCATATTTATGATTGTGCGAAAGCAAAAGCAAAAGCAGTAGGACTGTGGGACAGTAATGAGTAACATGCTTTTGTGTCGATGGCCGTGTCCTCAGTGTGTGTGTGTATGTGTGTGTGTGTGTGTGTGTGTGTGTGTGTGTCCATGTGTCTACATTTTTACTATTTAATTCATAGACTGAGAGATTGATCGATTGTCAGGATTTAAAAACAGACAGACAAGCACACAGACAGACAAACGGATAAAAACAGACAGACTGTCAGAACCACAAACAGTCAGTGACGGACAGTGAGACAGATAAACAGGCAAATACAGACAAGCGAGAGAGAGAGAGAGAGAGAGAGAGAGAGAGAGAGAGAGAGAGAGAGAGAGATGTTTTTGAGAGTATGACAAAATATTTTGTAAAAATGTCCTTCTGACATATCTGTCACTCATGAAAAAAAAAAGATGTGACAGAATATGTGACTCAAGTAGGGAACTTGAGTCTTGAGTGATTATGCTGTAATACAGTTGTAATAATTCACAGGGGTATGGGGAAGGGTTATAGAGTGTCTTTGGATTCAATGTCATTCAACCTGGTGTGTGTGTGTGTGTGTGTGTGTGTGTGTGTGTGTGTGTGTGTGTGTGTGTGTGTGTGTGTGTGTGTGTGTGTGTGTGTGTGTGTGTGTGTGAGGAGTTGGTCTATCCACCTCTGAAAAGTTGTAAACAGAAGAGTGATGAACCCAATGACTTTCACTCTGAACACAAAGCTCTCTTTCAGGTGCCGATCGGTAGCCGTACAGTAATCCGAGGGCAGATCTCTGAGCATGTGCACCTTTGAATAAGTTTGTAGTTGAGTAACCTTAAGAAAATGACTTGACAGCCTCCACTCTGTCACACTCTAGCCTGGATTTGTGTTCATTACCTCAGGCAGAATTCGAATAACCCGAGTGGTTGCAGTCGGACCAAACCTTTCCTTTACTATATGCTGTTAAAATAGACTCCAGAATTCAATATCGGACTGTAGGTCTGAACAATTCTGAGAATGTCAACACAAATGTCATATTGATATACAGTAGGATTTGTGCATGGCAGGTGTAAAGCAGAATTTTCCCATCCACCAGGTCTGTGGAACTGCCCGGTTATGGCCATCTGTGTACTGCAGTCCTCCATCACTGACGTGTCATGGTGCAGTGAAACTACCAGAATGAATGGAGCTACAAAACAAAGTGTGACAGGCTAGCGAGAGAAAAAAAACAAATAAAGGATTTTAGAAAAAAAAAGAAGAGGATTAGGAGTGGGAGGAAGCACAATAAAGCCATGAGTGAGACAGGATCAGTAAAACATAACAGGACTGGACAGTGCACACAGGAAGTGGAAGACAATCACTGAATTTCACAGGCAAGTGAACTGTTACGGTCCACAGGAGAGACAGAAAACAAACACGGACAACAAATACACACACACACACACACACACAGATACACTCACACACTCACTCACACAGAAACATAACACCCATGGTGACCATTGCCCAGTCTGTATACATATATTCTCTGACTCTCACAGAGTGAAAGAGAAGGGGATATGTTAGGATAGAAAGACAGACAGATATGGAGACAGATAGATAGGGAGAGAAAACATGTACCAGGCTTAAACGTGATGAGGCAGGTTCTGTTGGTGCAGGTTCCCTCAGGAAAAATCATGATCTGAAATCAAATCAGAAATAAGAACATGTTTTATAGAACACAGACATGTCTACATGGACTGTTCAAATTACATAGGCAGAGAGCTTCAGATATTCAACACAGACAGACAAACTGACAGACAGACAGACAGTTAGATAAACAAAAAAGACGATGGACAGACAGACAGACAGATAAACAGACAAGATGATGGACATACAGTCAAGACAATGGACAGACAGACAGACAGACAGACAGACAGGTACAAAAACAGGCAAGACGATGGACAGACAGACAGACAAGGCCATGGACAGACAGGTACAAAAACAGGCAAGATGATGGACAGACAGGCAGACAGAAAAACAGACAGAGAGAAAAGGACTTGGACAGACAGACAGACAGATAGACAGACAGACAGACAGACAGACAGACAGACAAGACGATGGGCAGACAGACAGGTACATAAACAGACAAGACGATAGACAGACAGGCAGACAGACAGTCAGACAGACAGACAGTCAGACAGACATGTAGATAATCAGACAAGATGATGGACAAACAGACAGACAGTCAGACAGAAAAACAGAAACTGATTGACAGGAAGTCAGACAGACAGTTAGATACACAGAGACAGTCAGATGTAAACACAGACCAACAGAAATTGAAATATAATGTAGTCTGCTGTCTCATGCTCTGCTGTGATTCCCTTATGATCCTAATGTGTGTTAAGGTGTGTGTTACCTGAGGCCACTGGCCTGCTGAGCACGCTCTGCGTTTAATCTCCTCCAAAGTTTTCCTGCGGGAATCAGGATCCGAGCGTGACACTAACACCGGACGGATGAACTTAATCAGCGCTGCGAAAGGAAGAAACAATCATGAAGAACTGAGACAGATTCTTAGTAACCTAGACCTGTAAGCCTGGGAAGAAGCCGGTCACAGCCTCACGGGTTACTGAGGTACGGGTTGTCTGAACAGTTCAAACGTGTGTAAGACCAGGTCAGACTTACAAATTAACCAAAAGAAAGAAATAGAATAAAGAACTTGATTTGTAAGCTTACTGCCCCAGACGGGAACGTCTTTGCTCTCTGATTTCATCACTATCGATGACATGGTCATGGTCACAGGAATGCCATCAAAGTAAGAAGTGTGTGGTGCAAGTATGAGGATGGGAGCTTCACTGGGCAGAGCTAGTCTGCCTTTCACACGGATCCAGTGGAAGCCTCCAGAAAACCACATCGCCCTCATGATGCCTTTAATGATAAGCTCCAACAACCTGCAGAGTTGAATTATCATCCATTACATCACAGCTTTTCAAATCTAATATCAAGCCTTTAATCAGTCAATCCAGGATTTCACAGTTTTGTGATTTGTTTCTGGTCATAAACCCAGATTTTTTTTGTGCTTTTTTGTAAAAACCTACATAAATTGGTAAATCATAAATAACAGGATTCTTCTTTTACCCAACCAGTGTAGACGCATATAATGAATTCATACGATTTGAATGTAATGGAAAATTGTGAGATGAATATTCTGTTTCTGATCTTGAACCTTGTCGATCACATAATAACTTGGTGGTATACAGAAAAGCCCAATATTGCAGTTTTACAAAATGCAGCGTCGACTCACCATCTCCACCAGGTAAGAGGCTCCACGGCGGCGTCGGTGCGGCCCATGGTGGCCAAGAATACAAAAGGCCATGCGAGCAACATGAAAAAAGCACAGCAGAGCAATCGCAGAGGAAACAGTGTTACAGTCATCAATGCAATCTGGGGGGACAAAAATACTTAAAATAAGTAAGTAAGTAAGTAAGTAAGTAAGTAAGTAAGTAAGTAAGTAAGTAAGTAAGTTTATTTATTAAATTCAGCTTACACTGAACAAAGTGCTGTACAAAACACAGTAAAATTACATTATCCAACAATGAGAATAAAAGAAAAAGTAAAAATGGCATGACAATGATAAAGATAAAAACATTTAGATTGGCAATTAGAATGGCATGGATTACAAGTTAGTCAAAATATTAGTCAATTTCCTGTCTTGAAATCAAATACAATTCTTATACACACTCACTCCAGGACATCTGACACAAGTATTTATGTTATGGGTTACACATAGACCTGTACACCTGCTCATTCATGCAATTATCCAGTCCGAAGTCATACGAGTTTGGAAAAACCTCTCAACTGTCCAGTCTGAGCGATCCTACACTGGTGCAGTTCATCCACCTCGAGGTTTGACGTGTTGAGGTGATTGAACATGTCTGTCTTGACGTGTCTGTCCATTCTCTTGATCTCCATCATAAACAACATGACATTTTGACATACAGAAACGTGTCACTGCACCTTACTTAATTACAGTGAATGTATGTTCAGGTGTACAGGTGTTTATAATAAAATGGACAGTAAGAGTATATACAATATCTGTTTCTCGAATCCAGTATTTTAATGTTTTGAGTGAAAAAGAAAAACTCAAGCAAATAAAAAATAAGGGATTTTTTTCAGGGTTTTCTTTCCATATATTTCGAGTCACTGATTAACAATTTTTTAAGTCACTGATTAATATTTTTCCTTTTCCTTTTACTTGTTTTAGTCGTCTTGATTCATACATTGTTAATACCTTTAATACACCAATATTTACGTTCTCTGTACAAACAATATGTTTTAATGGTATGACCCAGGGGCGGTTCTAGACCTTTTTTGGGGTGGCTGAGATTACAGACCGGGGGCTGAAGCCACCCTAAAAAGGTCTAGAACCGCCCCTACTTAAAACTATAAGTATCATTTTTACTTTCATAAAGAAAAAAGAAAAAATACGCTAAATTGCCGGACATGGAGTCGATGGGAAAGAAAATTATTTATCAGTTTGATCCAAGAACGATTTTTTTTTTACTTTGCTTTTACGCGCGTGCTTTGTAGTCTTTCAAAAGCGCGTCTTCAGCTGTCTGCTTTATTTGAACGAAGAAGCACAGGTACGCGCAGCGTGCACGCGCAGTCAGAGTTGGAGGCGTTTATCTATAACATTAATCGGCGGAAAGACGCAAAGACGGCAACCAAAAGCAGTGAAATTTCACTATTCTTATTACCAGAGTTGTCATATAATATATAATATAAAACTCTTCTTGTTTTAAATTCTCACTGAGGGTTAAACCCCCTAGAGATGAAATCCTAGAACCGCCCCTGGTATGACATAAATAAAAAACATGAATAGTTTAAAAATTATTTTTTTAATGAATTAATTATTTTTATTCTCATGTGTGTGTGTGTGTGTGTGTGTGTGTGTGTGTGTGTGTGTGTGTGTGTGTGTGTGTGTGTGTGTATACACAATTTCCTTGCATCCCTGGGAATAAAGCTCCTTCTGATTCTGATTCTGATTGGCTGCTCATGTGTTCACTCTCACCTGGACTTTCTGCACAGGACTGAGCTTCAGTTCGTGTGTAAAAGGGTTTGTAAAGTGCGTTGAAACTCGAAAATCCTCTCTGTTCCCAGCTGGTGTCCTCTTTCTGTGCACAAGCCTCATTTTCACGAAAATGACCTTAATCTAAAGTATAAACAAAATAAAAACTGTTTATCCGCCTTTTCTTCCTCAGCTAGAATAAAAAAAATACTCATTAGTCCACTCGGTCATCATCTGCATCTGTTGATCCATGTTTTCCTCACATAATAATTCCTCTAGAAATAACAGAACACATCACAAGCAATACAACACACTCCACGTTGTGCACGTTGTGTCCAATAGGGAGTCGCTTTCTTGACGCATGCGCAGTGAGCTCTTTCGCCACTGTACGAATCTATATATATATTTATTTATTTGATTCGATTCCATTAGTTTAGTTTACACTCTTTCACATCCTTGTCTTGTATAATACCATAAACTACAAATTGATTCATTAATAACTTATAAATAAATAATAAACTCATACTGCTCTAAATAAACTATATATATATATATATATATATATATATATATATATATATATATATATATATATATATATATATATATAAAACACAGGGCTCTCAAGTTTTGAAGACAGACAGGCGTGACATCTCCGACAATCCCCCCCCCCCCCCCCCCCCCCCCCACACACACACACACACACACACACACACTCCATTGTGTTTGGTAAGGATCACTGACCGCAATTTAATTTAATTTATTTGATCATGATTGAGAACA
Organism: Tachysurus fulvidraco; assembly: GCF_022655615.1. Classification (NCBI taxonomy): domain Eukaryota; kingdom Metazoa; phylum Chordata; class Actinopteri; order Siluriformes; family Bagridae; genus Tachysurus; species Tachysurus fulvidraco. Next base: position 6,304,744 of record NC_062524.1, on the reverse strand, counting down.
ATATCCCGTCCAGAGACAAGCTGTTTCGTGTTGAGGTTTTATTCAACCCGACCATCGAAAATACACTCTAATGAATGTTTTTGGGTTTTTTTTTTCATTGGTTGTTGCGTTAAATCTTACCCAGATAGTGCTATCTGTCTGATTGGCTGATTGGCTTTATTTCTTTGATTGGCTAATAAGTGTCATTCTCGACTAAGAACTTGAACCGCGCTTGATTCCTGCCCGTTGCCATAGAGACAGCGGTGCGGACTGATACATTTTGGGTGCTGCGGCTTATTAAATATATGATAAATAGTCAAAAAGTTTTTCTGCGTGAGAAATACTATGTGTGGCGGGAGAGCGTAAAAAAGCCCGAAATGCGTGAATGTCACTCTCAATGCGTGACACTTGACGCATTTAAATCAAAACATCTGTTTAAATCAAAACATCAGCCCTTATTTGGCCTGATGGTGTCATTGATGGAACTATGACACAGCAGTGTGGTCTCTTCAAACCATCAGTAGCAAGTGAGACATAGTCATTGTAGTGCGATTTTCATCAAGTTTACAGCGATTAATAGCTATTTTAAAACGAGTAGAAGTTTATCAGCAGAATTTAATATCACTTCTGAAGCTTTGTACCAGCATTTTACCACCATTTTACCAGTAGTTTAAAAGTAAACAACAGCATCCAAATTCCACAATGGTTGCAGTGTATGTTGGTGACCTTCACCCAGAAGTATCAGATCTGATGCTTCTAAATAAATTCAATAATGCAGGGCCAATTCAATCGGTCAACATCTGCAAGGACAAGGAGACCGGCTCGCCGCTCGGCTACGCCTACGTCAACTTTTACCATCGAGCTGACGGTAACATTAGTTTAGTTTAATATTACAATCACAATTACATGCGTAATTTACTGTAGTATTTTATAGTTTTATTATGTGGATATGGTCATGTTTTAAATAGTACAACAAGATATGAAAGTGTATTTTTATTAAATTAGATTAGATTGAACTTTATTGTCATTACACATGTAAAAGGCAACAAAATGCAGTTTGGCATCAAACCAGACATGGCATCAAACTGAAAGATGTACAGTATTTACAGTATGAGTACAGTATTTACAGTATAATGAGTTATATATAGAGTATAATAAACAGATACTATATTGTTTTGATTATTATTGAATTTTTTTTTTATTGTTATTAATGACTTATTTCTGTTTCTTCAGCTGAGCAAGCTATAAAGATGTTCAACTTTGAACTTCTAATGGAGAGACCCATGAGGGTCATGTGGTCCCGCTGGGAACCCACCGCGAAGATTACCGAAGGGTGTAACATCCTCATTAACGACCCTGATCCGTCTATCAATGGAATGCGCCCGAAAGGCCGCCAAGTGTAAGTCAAGTGTAAATTTAATAAAAATGTTTTTACCAGCCAGGGTTCAAATATCAGGGTTTTTTACATTCTACTTTAACTTACTGCTTAAGATTTGTTGAACTCTTTACATTGTTGACACAATTTTGCTGTAATTTTGCTGCCGAAGACATAACTTCTACCAGCAGGGTTTAGATAAAGACTCTAAGAGCAGCTTCTCTGTTGTGTTACAGCACCGTCGAGTACTTTAAGTCTCGGGAGGAGCTCAAGGCTGAAGACAAAAACCAGGGCAACAACTTGTACATCAAGAACCTGGATGACAACGTTGACAATGATTGCCTGTACAGGACCTTTGCACAATTTGGAACCATCAAAAGTGCAAAGGTCACTTACAACTAATAATTGCTCCATTTTATACTCAATAATCTCTATCTACTTCCCCTTACTGAGTGAAAAGCTTTCTCTGTGCTGATTGTTCTTCATGGTCCTGCCTCTTACAGGTGATGATGGAGAATGGGCGTTCAAAGCGATTCGGCTTTGTCTGTTTTACATCATCCCAGGATGCCATGAAAGCCATGAACAAGATGAACGGAATGATGTGGGGCAGGAAAAAGATCTACGTTGGACTGGCTCAAAAGAAAGAGGAGCGCCAGGCTTTCCTACAGGGAATGTTCAGGAAGGAGTTCAGCAGTCCTGCTGTCAAGACGCCTTGCTCTGAAGACCTTGTCCAAACTGTCGAGACAGCTGCCCCAAAATACATCGTGGAGGCTGTGGAGACAGCTGCCCCAGTGAACACTGTAGAAGGTGTGGAGACAGCCACCCCAGTGGACACTAGAAGGTGTGGAGACAGCCACCCCAGTGGACACTAGAAGGTGTGGAGACAGCCACCCCTGTGGAAAAAGCTCCAGATACGCTTGAGGTACCAAACATATCTACATCTGTGGAATCTGTATAATGCTAATATTCTGCATGCTTTATATTACAATATAGTGTATGATAGATACAGATACAGCGTACACTCACACACACACACACACACACACACACACACACACACACACAGAGAGAGGGATTTTTTTTATTATTCATGTATTTATTTATTTATTTTTTTAAATTAATTTCTGACTTCTGCATTTTTCTTTAAGGAAACCCTGAAAATGAAGCATAGAAACAGCAAAAAAGAAGAAAGGGGAGAATAAGAAGAAGGTGAAATGTAGCAGACACTTATTTTAAATATACCCGAAACGTATTGTAAACACATTTTAAATATAACTGTTGTTTGAATCTTTAATACATTTTAAGAATAATCTCTGTGTATGTCTTTATTTCCAACTCAAGAGCATTGAAATCTAAACTTTTAATTATCTAATAAAATATATAATCTAATATGTACAAATATAATCTAATATATATAATATCTCTCTCTCTCACTCACACACACACACACACACACACACACACACACACACACACACACACACACACACACACACACACAATTGTGTTTGGTAAGGATCACTGACCGTTGTTCAATTTCCATTTATTAATTTGTGTGTGTGTGTGTGTGTGTGTGTGAGAGAGAGAGAGAGAGAGAGAGAGAGAGAGAGAGAGAGAGAGAGAGAGAGAGAGAGAGAGAGAGAGAGACTGAGATTATGACTGGTGTTGTTTATTGTAAGTGTTTGTTGCCTTTTTGGACTCCTTTATCATGTGTAATGTCGCTCCCATTTAAAACTGTTCGGCTCAAGCCCAGCCATGTTTAGGGTCATGATTGAGGACAATGTCCCGTCCAGAAAAAAGCTGTTTCATGTTGAGGTTTTGTTCAAACCGACCAACAAAAAATACCCTCTCTAAACTACAAATTGATTCATTACTTATAAATAAATAAATAATAAACTCATACTGCTCTAAATAAACTATCTCTCTCTCTCTCTCTCTCTCTCTCTCTCTCTCTCTCTCTCTGTATATATATATATATATATATATATATATATATATATATATATATATATATATAGATCACTGACCGCAATTTAACAAAATTTGTATTTGATCATGATTGAGGACAATGTCCCATCCAGAGACAAGCTGTTTTGTGTTGAAGTTTTGTTCAAACCGACTATCGAAAATACCCTCTCTAATGAATGTTTTTTTTTTTCATTGGTTGTTCCGTTAAATCTTACCCAGATAGTGCTATTTTCTAATTGGCTTTTGTGTAGCCTCTTTTTTTTTTTGATTGGCTGATAAGTGTCATTCTCGACTAAGAACTTGAACCGCGCTTGATTCCTGCCCGTTGCCATAGAGACAGCGGTGCGGACTGATACATTTTGGGTGCTGCGGCTTATTAAATATATGATAAATAGTCAAAACGTTTTTCTGCGTGAGAAATACTATGTGTGGCGGGAGAGCGTAAAAAAAGCCCGAAATGCGTGAATGTCACTCTCAATGCGTGATGACAGCCCTGAGAACATTCGAGAACATTGCAGGTGACAGCATAACATATCTAAACAAAACACACTAAATTAAGCGTTTAGCTCAAATAAAAGCAAATTAAAAAGAAAACATTTAACACGCCTTGCATTAACCTAGTGATTCCGTGTGTATGTGTGAAGGTGAATATAAAGTTAGTCAATTCATAGTATATATTCATCTGTATATTATGTTCATAGCACATATATATATTCACCTGTATATTATATTCATAGTACATACACATCTGTAAATTACTGTTTATAGCAATAGCCATATTTTGTTACATCCTGTAAATTTCAGTTATAATTATAACCATCTGTATATTATGTTCATAGTACACACACATCTGTAAATTACTTCCATATTACCATTTTATTTAACTTATCTAAATCTTGTACAAACTGTATATCCTGCACTTACTGCTATTGCACCCTGGTTAGACCTAAACTGTATTTTGTTGCCTTGTACTTGCACATGTGTAATGACAATAAAGTTGAATCTAATCTAATCTAATCTAATCTAATCTAATAAAGGTGTGTAGGTATGTACAGGTTAATAAGTTGTGTAACTTAAGGTGTGAAAAGTTGGTCCTCCAATATCACGGTTTTCTTTACAACAGGTTTTTGCGTAGAGAAAAAACAGTTTAAAGAAAAAATATTGTATGTTCACTTGGAACACAGTCCCGCTGTCTTAGCAGCAAATAGTGTTTATGGCAAGAGAAATGGAAGTGAAAATTGTTTCCCTGATTTTTACGTTAAGCATTTTAGAATGTCACGGTCAGTGAAATGACATAATAAACATTGACCCGTTTATTGTAATTTTTATGTAAACATTTACCAGAACGGTAGTTCGGATGCAAGTTTGGCAATAATACCTAAATGAATACTTAATAATTACATTTTTTTAAACTGTTGGCTTTGCCATGGAAATATGGAGAACTGTAGCCTGTATTTGGATTCTGTCTCACTTTCAAGTGCTCAAGTGTTTTGTGTATGCATCATGGATACAGAATTCAGCCTTCACCCTCTTTGCTGAGCGTAAAGCAATATAAAATGTAATGCAAGTCTCACTGCCATGAAATCTATCTATATAAAAAAAGAAAAGAAAATTATCTTTCACACTTAACTTTATTATTTTTACAGAAAAAAGTGATCAGAAAAGCTTCAGAACAGATTCACCCTTGCCGCTGTTTGTGCCTTGGGTGACTCTTGCAAAAAACATACAGTCGCCCACGGCGACGTACAAAAAAGCAGTCTTTACAACGTCTCTTCAGAGCTGTTTTAGTTTTCATGCCCATCGAAGGCTGCAGGGCAACAAAGTGCTGGGTTTGTCCGAGTAACGGTGCTCGGAACGGATTGAGCTGGGCCTGAAAGCTTCCTCTGGCTTGAACCACAGCAGCAGTGATGGAGGAAATGCAGCGATGTGCTCCAGCAGCAGGAAGACAGGTGACAGATGCATGCTGCACAGCCCGAGACAGCTGCCGAGTAAGGGACCCAATAAACGAAGGGAGAAACGGAGGTGCCATCGAGCCAACACCTTTACAAAGAAAAAACATCCATGACACCGCTGATTAATTCAAGGATCTGACACTGGAGACTTATTCAAGTATTAAACAAACATCCAACATAAAACATCACTGTATCAATATTGTCTTCTTTGTTAGATGACAACATGAATAACCCATTTATTATTAGTCTTATATTATGTGCTGAATCTGCAATACAAGTCATTTTGACTTAGTGGTTACTATAAAAATCATAACAAATGCATTATAAATCCATGACATGCCTTGGAGGTGGAACAGTACATTAAAAGACAAAAAGTTTCCTTCTTGATTTTGTTTGTGTGTATATATGCATGTATGTATGTAGGTATATATGTAGGTATGTATGCATGTGTGTATGTATGTACAGTATGTATGTATATGTGTGTATGTATGTATGTATGTGTGTGTGTGTGTGTGTGTGTGTGTGTGTATGTATGTATGCATGTGTGTATATGTGTGTGTGTGTGTATGTGTGTATGTATGTATGTGTGTATATGTATGTATGTGTGTGTATGTATGTGTGTGTGTGTATATATATGTGTGTGGGTATGTATGTATGTATGTATGTATGTGTGTGTGTGAGTGTGAGTGTGTGTGTGTGTGTGTGTGTGTATGTATATGTGTGTGTGTATGTACAGTATGTATGTGTGTGTGTATGTACAGTATGTGTGTGTGTGTGTGTGTGTGTGTGTGTGTATGTATGTATGTATGTATGTATGTATGCATGTTCATATACATGTTTCTATGTATATATGCATGTATTTATGTGTGTGTGTGTGTGTGTGTATGTATGTATGTATGTATGCATGTTCATATACATGTTTCTATGTATATATGCATGTATTTATGTGTGTGTGTGTGTGTGTGTGTGTGTGTGTGTGTGTGTGTATGTTCTATTTAATATTAAATGATATTTCTGAAAATACAGCACTCTCTTATTGTTACAGGACAATCAATAAGACAAGTTTGTTTAAGGTTTCCATTCTTGCGATTACACACTAATCTTGATGTATCTACTAAAAAAATAGTGTTCTCAAAACATTCATTGTTAAGTGGTTACAACACCTATGCCGTGTTAACATAGGAAACATAAAAAATACAACCATCCCGTGTACCAGTACATCCCTAATCCAACAATTCATTACAAATTCATTCAGTATTTTCATAATTAGACGTTGTTGTTATTAAACACAATCACTTTAAAACCTCTCTGCTCCCTGAATACAGGAGCTGGAGGTTGATTTTTTTTATTTATTAACAGAATCTCCTTGTTATCTTACATTTAACACATAACTAGTTCAGTTATCCACAGACTTTAAGCACGAAACACACTCCACATACCTGTTCTTTATAAAACCGTATATCAATTGAAATATTGTGACTTTATATAGTGATAATCCAGTTTATGGTTCTGTTCACACGCATGCTTCAGTCCAGCGCGACTTCCGCTGTGACGTCATGTGTGACTTTGAGATGGTGAAAGTCAGGATGTGCGCATGCGCCAGACGGTTCTTCTTCTACGCGTGTTTTTTCTGCATGTGAAGAGACGTGATGTTTGTTTGTTGTTTACCAACAGATAACAAAATACAATTACGTTTAAAAAAAAACAAAAAAAAAACTCTTTCCAATATTCACCTTCATTTATCTAAGTAAGACTTTATCAATTTTAAATATGATCAAATATATAAAATAAAATTATTAAATTAATAATTAATCATTGTGATCTTATTCAGACATTACGAAAAATAAATAATACTTCAAACTATAGAAATAATTTGATTTTTAGTTTAATATGTTTTAATTGGAATTTAATTGGAAACCTGAGCATTTCATTTTATTTATTTATTTATTTGTTTGTTTGTTTGTTTATTTACTTATTTATTTATTTATTTATTTACGCTTAGTTCTTGCATTTGTTTATATTACAAAATGAGACGTAATCTAAATATTTATTATTATTGTTAGTAGTAGTAGTAGTAGTAGTAGTAGTAGTATTGTTATTATAAGTATTATTATTGTTATTATTACAATAAGTATTATTAGTAGTGTTGTTGTTGTTGCTGTCCGTAGTAGTAGTAGTAGTTTATAACCTGTATAAATAAATTGACATGTCATAATGACACAAAAATATGAGCAAAAAAAGCTTTTCTGGGATTTTCCAGAGAGTTAGAATAAACAGTGCAATAAACTTTTTTTTTTCTTGTGTCAATGTTTTTAATTGCTACGGTTTAAGTCGAGACAATCTATAGACACAGTAAAAATATTATCAAATATATTAATTAATTTATTTAATTTAATATATTTCTACCTGAAATATCTTGTTTTAAGAGGCAAGTTTTGGTTCAGAAAGAAAGAAAGAAAGAAAGAAAGAAAGAAAGAAGTCCAGCAGATGTCAGGAGTGAGTAATACAACACACAAGCACAGAAGCTTCACATCAAAGGGATAAAAGCTACTCCTAAAAGGGAATTGTGGGAAAGTTTCAATCAGCTGCAAATAGGACCCACTGTGGCAATATCAAAGATGCCACCCTGGAAATGTATAAAACCATCTGTAAATATAAGCTTACAACAAACACTAAAGGAAAACACAAAAAGAATGCAAGAGTGGATAATAGTTCAAAACTATGTAGAGCAGTATCAAGAGGAATTATTCAGTTTTACATTTGGATCAAAGCAGCCAGAAACAGGCTGGAAGCAATTGGTAGCAATTTTACTGGCATTAGGGTGGGTGGAGGAAAAGAATCCAAACAAAGATGTCATTATAGCCTCAGACAGTTTATAAGCATTACTAAGCATTCAGTCTGAGAGAGTGTCATGTAGACAAGACCTCGTTCATCAAATACTCCACTTGCTTCTCACACTTCACAATAAAAGAATAGATGTCATCTTCCTTTGGGTTCCTGCCCATGTAGGGGCGGGAAGGAAATGAAACTGTGGATATACTAGCAAAAAACTCTACAAAGAATGAAACAATTGATGTGCATGTACCAATAAGTAGATCAGAGGTCAAAACTATCATAAAACAACATTCACTTAAAATATGGCAGGAATATTGGAACACAGCGGATACAGGACATCATTTATACAGTATACAAAATCAAGTAGTCACAAGCACGAGGAAGGGCAGAAGCCCAAGGGAAGAGATGCTAATCTCAAGTCTTAGAATGGGTCACACTGGTTTAAATACAACATTGTACAGAATAGGAAAACATCCCACTAGATTATGCACAGCATATACTGTTAGACTGTAAAAAGTATGAAGAAGATGGGGCAGAATTAAAGGCATTGCATTGATGAACAAAGCATGACACTTGAGCATATATTAGGAAAAGCATCTAGGAGAATGCACAATGTATTAATTTTATTTTTGAAAAATACTGGGTTAAGTGAAAGAATTTCTCTCTCTCTCTCTCTCTCTCTCTCTCTCTCTCTCTCTCTCTCTCTCTCTCTCTCTCTCTCTCTCTCTCTCTCTCTGATGTCACTCCAGTCTAGGTGGCGGTAATGCACCTTTTAGGTGAGTTGCCAACCGCCATTAAACTCGAAAAAAGAAGAAGAAGAATTGTGGGAAAACATGGCGGCCACCGTTCCTAAAATCTTGTCCTTCGCTAAAAATACGAGGACTTTCCTCACAACATTAAGAATTTCTTCAGTACCTGTTCAGCGATACAGTGTTCCTGTTTCTACCTACGGGGAAAAAATCACTCACACTGGACAGGTAATGCTGATTAGTGTCTGATTCATTTATATAAGTTATAAAATCCAGCTGAGACCAATGCTAAAGGTTAGCATTTAGTTTTTCTTTTCCCACCTCTTTTGGGTTATGACAAGTCATACCTCCGGTGCTAGAATTGGTTCGGAGTTTATGCTTAAAATCGTTCAGCTCAGGGATTCGCTACTGTGAGCTATGAGTGACCAATTAGATTTTAGGAAGGCGGGACTTGTCGAAATATGGGTGGGGAAAAGGATCTTTTGTTAATCTCTGTTTTAGTGACAAGCTGAGGATATAATTAGGTTTAGAGTTTTAAAATGTGTTCATAGATTTATTTTTTATTGTTTTATTTCGTGGTTAGGTTTAAATGTTCACTGTTTTATGTGGAACAATGTTGACAACTTCAACTATTTGTTATTATTATTATTATTATTATTATTATTAATACAAAAATATAAGCACAAGAGTATAAATTCTCTGCTGATAGATTAGTGCGTTATTTGGCACACTATCAACAAGATGTACACAATATGACAGAATATTCTGCTAGACAAAAACTTTGTGCAAAATTGTGTGTCTTGTAAGTGGGAGGGGCGTAATCTTTTCCCCACCTGTCTATCAGAGCTGCCTCAGCCAATCATCAGCATCTGTGAGGTCATGTATGAGGAAGAGGGCAGAGTGTATTACGCTTTATTATTGTTGTATTCTTCAGTCTGTATGGATGTAACCACCCTCAGATTGCACATTAGCACATTCCTTCAAAATAAATGTAAATACATTAAATTGAGAGACAACACAGATGAAACTGTATTTCCAAACACATACGGAACATAGAAACAGTCTAAGCAAAGATTTGTGGATTATCATATGTTAAATGTCTTTTTTTATTTCCTTGCAGGTTTTTGATGAACATGATGTAAGAAGAGCAAGATTTGTGGGGAGACAAAAAGAGGTAACACTTCTTCTGTTTGTTTTATGTTTATATAATGAACATGATGTTCCATGTAGATTTTGGACCTCCACTGAGATGAGGGCGACTCTGTGAGGATCCTGGGGCATCTAGAGATCTACCAGCTCCAGTTAGACTCTGCGTTACGTAAGATGAGATGCCAACGTGTCCATGTGGTCTTTGAGGACAACAATCTCCTCATCAATACAACATTTATCAGACTGTATATTTATAATCACATCTCCGGTGTCACCCATATGAGGATGAGGTTCCCCTTTGAGTCTGGTTCCTCTCAAGGGAGTTTTTCCTCCCCACAGACACCTGAGTCACCTCAGACTTGCTCATTGGGGATAAAAACAAGTATACAAATATAAACTAATATTATAAACAATAATATATAATAAAACAAATATATCTAATATTAATCTTGAATTTTGTCTTATATTCATCTTCTTCCTATTCTTTATAATAACTTTTTGTTCTATGTTTCTGTTCTGTAAAGCCTCTTTGAGACTATGTCAATTGTTAAAAGCGCTATACCAATAAATTTGAATTGAATTGATGTTAATTGCCGTATTGTGAAATTGTTGTATGCATCTTTATTGCACAGGTGAATCAGAATTTTGCCATAGACCTGGTTGCAGAGGAGCCGGTATCTGAGCTGGAAGCTCGAGTGGTGTCCTGTGATGGAGGTGGAGGAGCTCTGGGCCATCCCAAAGTTTATATCAACCTGGTAATCTAGCTGTTCTATATATAAACTCGGTTTCTTCTCAGTACTTTGCTGAAATACAAAGAACAGTTTACATATTCAGAGATTCACATTTATTTTTGTTGGCTCAGTTATGCAGGAAATCTATGTTGTAAGTTAAATGTTACAGAACTTTTGAAGGTCTAACATTTAATGTGTTTTTTTACAGGACAAAACGACCAAAGTGGGTACGTGCGGTTACTGCGGACGGCAGTTTCAGCAGAAACACCACCACTAAGACGTCTCCAGTCCTCTTTCGTCTGCTGATTATAAATTATTCCCTTTGACCCGTGTGGTTTCCTGTACAATAAAAACATACAACTGATTAAAAAAAAAAACTTTTTTCATGTTTATTTTTTTTCAAGCCTCACATTACTAACATATATCACATTATTTATTGAAACTCAACTCAACATGATCATTAACCTTCGGTTTTAAATAGAGGCAAATATTTATAAACTGCTCCTTTTTTCTGATATTCACCTGCACACTTACTAGTGATGATTGAAGTAGGGAAAATATCATGATAATTCATAATTTAAAATTGTGTGTGTGTGTGTGTTTTTATTCCCTGAAGGTCTGTGTTTTTAGGTTGAAAGCTGGAAAAACAAAATATACCTCACATTTTGCCTCAAAAATAATCTGAGCTCACTATCTTTAATTTTCTTTAACTTTTCATAGCTGCTGTAACTGATCATATGACCAGAACTGTTGTTCTTCCTATCTCAAACATGTACATCTATTTGTATTGGTATATTATGGTGTTATTTTTCATGAGCTATCTGTTAAGTGTTTGTTTTTTCCCCTACAGCTAGATGGGGCTATTTGTCTGCACTTCAGTTCATGAGTACTTCCAGACTCCTTATGTGTAGTTTCTACTCATAACTAAAACATGTCCTAAACCAGTGTAAACTCAGTTATAGGTCACTAAAGTAACTGTAACTAAAAATACCAATTCCTTAACAGCTACAATTAATGGAGCATCTTCATTTCTCTTCTTGATGTATTTAATCACATCATACTTCACAAATGTAGTGCTGAATGTGAATGATGATGATGATGAAGATTATGATGATGATGGGGTTGGGTCGGTCATCCTGATTTTTTTCCACGTCTAACTAGTATGTCCTGTAAATATCGATATTTTAATTAAACATACATAAAAAATACAAATTCTGTCATTACACGTGTATGCTGAATTAAATAAGCATTTTTTTCTGATGTCTGTGTTGAAGTTTTGTTTTTTGTTGACGTCTAGCTGTAAACAGTGATTTATTAATCATGCTTCGTGCCAGGCTTCTAATTCTTACTCACCTGACAGTTCCACCCCACACCACCAGAGGGCTCCATCACCACAATACTCTTTTAGCTCATTTTCACACAGTTTCCTCACTGACTCACTGTATTTATATATTCAGTTCTCTGTATCTTATTGTGATGTCTTGTATTTTCAATCATTGCAGTTCTGAACGTTTGAGATACAAAGTTTCGGAGAGATTTTTTCAAACAGGGCATTTTTGCTTTGGTCTAAATCTGTCTGATTGTTTCCGGTGCCCTTGTAGCATCAGTCAGGTTTCAGACTCATTTGATTCTTTATGTACAGAAAGTCTCCTCACCTCTTCTATGTTCCACAATGTTCCCCTGCGAATCATGGTAGACGTGTTTTGCGGAAATATCATTGACTAAAAAACAGATTACAGCTTACTCAAAAGAATACTCTGGATGATACAGACAGGCACCAGATTGCATTGACCATAATGATTTTTTGAGTATGCATACTATACATACTTATTTTTTGAGTATACATACTTATTTTTTGAGCATGCACACATAATTTTTGCACTTATTTTTTTAATTATGCATACTTAATTTTTGAGTATGCATATTATGCATTCTTTGAGTCAAGAAGAAGCTTTTATTGTCATTTCAACCATATATAGCTGTTGCAGTACACTATGAAAAGAGACAACATTTCTCCAATACCATGGAGCTACATAGAACAAAGACAGAGCTAAGGACTTATTAAGTAATTTATCTCCAATGAGCAAGTCCAAGGTGACTCAGGCAGCAGTGGCAAGGAAAAACTCCTTGAAGAATGGAAGGAAGAAACTTTGAGAGGAACCAGACTCGAAGGGGAACCTCATCCTCATATGGGGGGCACTGAAGGGTGTGATTATAAATATACAGTCTGACAAATGTTGTATTGATGTAAAAGAGCACATGGAGTAATTCAGCATACATGTGTAATGACAGAATTTGTATTTTTTTATGTATGTTTAATTAAAATATCGATATTTACAAGACATACTAGTGAGACCTGGCAAGGAATCAGGATGACCGACCCAACCCCACCACCATCATCATCCTCATCATCATCATCATCATCCTCATCATCATCATCATCATCATCATCATCATCAGGACAATTTAGCTATAGCACATCCTGGTGTTATCCTTCCCACAGAGATATACTGTCCCATATGTATCATGCTGCCCAAATGAACTGTTTCTTTGGCTTTTGTATAGACTGAGGACTTCGTATGGTGTCGCATGCCCTAAGATGGAAGCTGTTCCACAATTGGTGTTTGCCTTATAGACCAGGTCTGGTGCACTGCTGAATTCCATAGATACTCTGTGAAGACCTCATGTATGTCCTCATGACACAGCATTGTAAAAGGCACCGCTTTAGGGTAAAGCATTCGCTGTAGCTTGTTCCCTTTTTGCTAGAGTTTCTTAAAACCCCTCCCTATGAACCTATGAAACTGAAATCTCTATAAATTGTCTGTTTGTCAAGCAATCACTGCAATTTAAACCTTTTCACCTTGCACTTTCTGATAAACAGATGACTCTTGAGTGATCTCAGGGCTAAACCTGGGGTTTGATAATCATGAATCTTCAGCACATTTTCTGTCCAACTGACCAACTCTTCACGTATCATGGAGTAAGGAACGACCCAAGGTGTATCCTTGTCTAAACTGAGACTTACCCACTGGGTGATGGAGGTAAGCACCATGGCCAATCTGCTCCGACTCTTCATATGGTATCAGCATCAACCTGGTGAGAGCTCTGTGAGAAGGCTCCAGGAAAAGGTTTGGCTAAGGTATTAAATGCAAATCAATTTGTGACTATGTTGAAGGTCTTGCCTTCAGAAAGAAGGCATCAATGTAATTCTCACCTTGCTTGTGGATTATCTGAGGTTACCATATCTTACATAAATAGCATTCATGAAATGCCACAACTACAAATGAAGGTTAAGGTTGAATATGTTAAAGCTTCAAGCTACAGAAGTGCACACA
>NC_062524.1:6270671-6285671 GCF_022655615.1 Tachysurus fulvidraco | reverse complement strand
TCTCTTCTTGCTCAGGGTACTGGCTATCTTCACTCGTCGATTCCAAGCTGGTTTTATCAAAACCGTTGTACCTCGTGTCAGGAGGAGACGCATGTTGCAGCGGTTCTCTGAGTCGATAACCTGGACAGTCCTGTGATATTGCATAAGTGCTCATGGGTAACAAAGGTTTTGGTTCACATTCAGAGGCATCTGATTCAGTCAGGTCGAAATCTTCCAAATCGCTTTGTGTTGGATCTGCATCATCCACCCTTGGGTTGTCTGGAATAAAGCAAGACTTATTTATTTATTTTGGAAAACATCTTAAGACTTTAGAAATGATCTTATATTGAAGCAATTCTTTGGTAACTCCTGCACACCACCAGAAAGAGGATCCAGTTAAGTGTCTCTACAGAACATTTCATCTATTATTCTTTTTTCTACAGTAAGCAATACATTTGTCCATATAAAGACATAATCCCCAACAATAATGATCCGTTAATACAAAGGTTAACTATTCCTATTTGTAAACATTTCACCCATGAAGCTTGATACATTTGTTATTAATATTTTATAATATGTCTATTGGTTAAATATAAAGGAAAACAAACCATCAAATTCCTTCTCAGATTGAATGGGCTCTTCTTCGATATTCTCAGCTTCCTCCTCACAGCCTCTCTCCTCGGAGGTCTTGTTGCGTGGGGACCATGTCATTTTGTTCTCTTTCTTTAGTCTACGGCGTGCGTTGGCAAACCACGTGGACACCTGTGTCAAGGTCATTTTGGTAATTATAGCCAGCATGATCTTCTCTCCTTTGGTGGGGTATGGGTTCTTTTTGTGCTCCTGAAGCCAGGCTTTCAGCGTGCTGGTGGTCTCTCTGGTTGCGTTCTTCCTTCTCGTGTTAACATCCACAGATCCATACCTAAACACCCAATACCAAGTGCTCACTTTCACAGAGGGCTTTCAAAAACCCCAAACCGCAGTTTTATTGGAAATCTTATCAAATCAGATTAGATATCCACTCATATACTGTATATCTTACCCATATGAGTCATACTGGCATCCAAATGGATGATTGTAGGAGTAATAAGTCGAGCCATGTGTGATCCTTGTATTTGCCGTTCCTGAGTCTGTCTTCTCTCTGATCTTACCCTATGAGTAAAACCAATTTAGAAATCAAAGGAACGCTTGATAAAGCATGTCAAGACTTCCTCCATGTATACAAATGAGCGTGTGTGTGTGTGTGTGTGTGTGTGTGTGTGTGTGTGTGTGTGTGTGTGTGTGTGTGTGTGTGTGTGCAGAATATAACACTCAATATATTCTTTACCAATGGACAACTGTTCTATTGACAGACAAACACTAAACTGAAGCTCAAATATTTCAATATACAGTAATACTGGAATCCATCAAAATAACAAACATAACAAAAAGCCCTTTTGAAAAATCACTTCCTGTTACAGTAAAACGGCATTATTTTGCTTTTTGCTGCAAACATCTCAGCACAACCCTTCAAACCCATACCAGGGAATACAGGCATGTTGAATCCGTTCTATATGAACAGTATGTCCCGTGATCTTTCATGTATCCGTTCTCATAAGGAGAGCTGAGGTCGTGCCTGGTGGATGTCACCAACGTGCCCTCGTACACTGGGCAGTAAAGAGAAGTCTGCGCAGAATCGAATGGAGATTCGCTCCTGGACTCGTAACAGGAACCAAGAGTGTTAGATGATAACAGGATCTGTACAGGAAGAGGAACCAGACAACTTTGTTTTAATATGGTAAACTCCAGGAAGCTACTAAAGTCATACACCTTACAATTAGTTTAATCACAGACATTTTATATTCACTATAATATGCTTTGGAAGTATGTTTCAAAAGCTTCTCAGGTCATACTATCAAGAGTACCATCAATTTTGGTATTTATTATGCATTTTATTTTATTTTATTTTTTACCTGGGAAGGTGCAATTAATCGAGAGGTGCTAATTGTAGCTAAGCCAATGGTTCCCATGGTCCAATTACGTACCTTAAATCATTGTAAATGTATAAAGCTATTGACTAAAAGTACCCACATTGTACCACATCATCAGTTTAAAGTCTAAAGTATAAAACTCTTATATAAAAATCAATAATCTTTTAAAACAGAAAAATAAACACACCTAAGTTGGTTGAATTAACTATTAACCTTTGACATTAATCTTTATTTCCTACAAGGAAGTAATTATAATACATGCACTATAATAAGAATAAGATCTTAGGAAGCAAAAATATCAAAAACAGGTCAAATTGATTTGCTAACAAGATAACAATTAGCTATATTTAGGATAATTAAATGTATTTTTAAACTCGAGATTTCTAAAATCAATATAATGTCAAGAACGTCTGTTTTTTTTTCGCCCTTTCTTTTTCTAATTTTAAGAATTTGTTTCTAGAAAAAAAAATCAAAGTGATCAATTATTTTAAAAAATAATATTTTTAAAAGCATCTATAAACGGGTCAAATTTGATTATAAGAATCTGATAACAGGAAATAGTAGATAAATGTTCACCATATGTCACAAGATTTGACTTTTTTGACTTATTTGACTTTACTGTTAAGATGCAGTGAGGCTGTTGAATAAAAACCTGTGAGGAATTCACGCAATGTATTTGTGCAACGTCATAGACACAGGGATGAAGAATTAGATGTCAGTGTGAAAAACTGCACCGTTTCATCATTCGCATGGGCGCAAAAGTGAATCGAGAAGTTTGTCATCATAGACAGAAGATCCTTGTACGGTGAAATTCTTAGTGTGCTCAGTTTCACAGGATATAAAATAAAGCAAATATTTCAGATTTGTTTAAAAATTGTGCATAAGTATAAAAGGAACTCACCTGGGGAGCTGCCGAATATGAATAGCCGAACTCAGTGTATGACATGCCTGAGGAGACGAAAGGGTAGAACGCATCTCAGTGCAAAAGTCATCAGGTCATCAGCTCTTCATGCAGCATGGAGGAAAATCCGATTAATGCTTCGATTCACTACAGACAAACTGCAGCTGATTTGGTTTTTGTCTCTCCAGAACACGTTTCTTTACTAAAAAAACAATACATTAAAAAAAATAATAATAAAAAGAAACAACACAATGTGCAGATACGGTGCAGGAATAAAAAAAAAAAAACGATCAGGAGACACGTCTCAGGCTTTTGAGCCCCTGATCATCCTCAGACGGGCTGTTAGAAAGGTAAGATGAGGTCTAATGCATGTGCTCAGTGATGAAGCAGCGGCGTGCTCCACCTCTCACACTCCTCCCTCACACTCTTTCCTGCACGGTGAAGGAAGTGGCCAGCCTCGGGCTCTCTCTCACTTTAATGAGCAGAGGAACACCTGCCTGCCTGGAGAGGACTTCACCACACAGCTCAGACAGCTCCATTGGAAATGATTGATGAGCGAGCAGAGAGATTAGCATAATTGCTTTTCTTCTGGAGTTTTAAAACACTTGACTACAATTAAAATAACATGATCAGGGTGGGTCTGGGGACAAAAAGAGAGGAGGGGTGGAGGGGCTTCAGGCTATTAAACATTTACTTGAATGAGCTGTTTTTAACAGCCTCTTCCTTTCCTTTATAACACACACACACACACACACACACACACACACACACACACACACACACACACACACACACACACACACACACACACACACACACACACACACACACATTTGTTCATCCTTATGAGAACCTTCCACTGACATATTACTGCAGCTAATTCATGCTGACTAAAGGATATTTTATTTGTGTATGTATTTGTTTGTTTATTTATTTGTTTGTTTTTATTTTTTATTTGTAATAATAAAATAATTTAACCATTTCAATTTTAATAAAATTTTATTTAAGTCTGTTTTTTCCTCATAGAGAACACACACACACACACACACACACACACACACACACACACACACACACACACACACACACACACACACACACACACACACACACACACACACACACTCTCTCTCACACACACACACACACACACACACACACACAACAACAACAACAACAGCAACAACAACTGTGCTGGAAGAGTCTGATAGCACTGACAGTCACTTAATTATGACTTTTTAAAGAGAGTTGCATTTACAACTACATTATAGCAGCTGTAAATGTCCATTCCCTCACCATTCTTTCTTTTTTCTCTTTTTTTCAGCTTGTCATGCTAGAGAGAAAAACAACACTTCTTCATTCTGAAGACTTTCCTATGAGACATGTTACAGCTTTCAAGCACTGGATCTGGAGACTCCTTCCAAAACAGCAAAACTTTCATATCGACAGTTACATAACTAGTTAATCTGCTTATGTGAGTGTCCACTGTACAATCCCTATTAGGTGTTGCCTATGAACACATTAATATCCTACTGTTCTACGATCGAGAGAGACACAGAGTCAGAGAGAGAGAGAGAGAGAGAGAGAGAGAGAGAGAGAGAGAGAGAGAGCGAGCGAGCAAGAGAGCTTCTTCTGAAAATGATAGACTTGTCATGGAGCGAGAGAGAAAGAGAGATACTTCCATTTACTTGAAATTTAATCCTTCATCACTCATTCAAGTCTTCTCTAAATGAAATCGTACCCATGATGCCAGCTGACATCTCAGATTTACAGCTCGGAGCTTTGCCCGTTGCTTTTTCACTGTCATGTCTAAGTGGTTTGGCGTGTAACAGCTCACTTAATATACATAATAGATGAAGAGGTTGCAGTGCACGTCTCGAGCCCCTTTGCACTCCTCTTTAAAGATGAAAACAAAGATAAACATCCTCCACACTGCAAATGATAACCTCTAACCATGTTAGCACTCTTGTTTCTCTGGGTTTTTAACTCGTGTAAATTGTAAAAAGCAGGTTTTTTTAATAACAGGACACATTGGATTAATATTTTGTCTGTTGTGCCTTACTGAGGCCTCTAAATGAGCAGCTTTAGAAAGATGGTGTGGTCCTTTCCAAGATTATTCCAGCCCATGTACAGGGCACAAAGGCTCATTGAATAGTGAGATGAGGATGAAAATATGTGTAAATCGATATTAAATATTATCTCTTACATGAATTATGTAATAAATGATGACAACCTGAAGAAGAAGAAGAAGAAGAAGAAGAAGAAGAAGAAGAAGAAGAAGAAGAAGAAGAAGAAGAAGAAGTGCACACTTGATTTCTTCTATCAAGCATGTTATTTGTACTTGAATGGTATATGTGTAAATATTGAGTGATGAAGAAGAACTATTCGTATTTATAATCATGTTATATTCAGTTTCTTAATAGACGAGTCTTCACCATTCTGGGACACAACGTTCAACAAAAACATGACAGGGAGTGTTGTCATAGTAACGCTGTCAACAACAGGGTGTTGTGATGCGACTCAACACAAAACAAATTGACTGTTTCCTCACTGTAATAATAAATTGAATACAATTGTATAATATAATTTGCACTAGAAAATAATAAAGCAGTAAAAATAATCTACATCCAAATAACCATATTACAATGATTTACATTTTTTTAAATTCATTATTATAATGAACGATATGTCGGTTTATTTACCGTGTTATAGCTTCATCTTCGATATTTCTAATATAGTTTTAATTCTAAAAACGTCTAATAAGCGTCTCAACCATATAAAAGATTAAATAATTGTATTCACAAACTAAAAGTGTTTGTTCATTTGGATACTACTGGGTTAAGAGAATAAGGTGTGTTCATCATGAGAGCTGCTTAATAGCTGTTTCTACGGAGACGTGTTATTATTATAACATTAGAAAGAGCGTGTTAAAGTAGATATGTTGGAGGTGCTGTTCTAGAAAATATATCAACACCCTTTAACCAATCAGATTTGAGATATTTATATTTTAAACAAATAACTCAGTTTCTCAGAGAGCAGGCAAGATAGACGGATCTATACGTAGCTGTGGAGAATTCTAAAGCTATTATGTTTTGAAATAGAGTTCCTCGTGATCGCTGCCGTAAACACGACGCTGTGAGACGTCCGACTCTACCTGCTGTCACCTGAGAGAGTGGCAGCTCCTCGATTGCGTCTTGTGCGGTCGGACCGTACTTGCAGGAACCCGCACATCTTGCCCTGCCCTAGTGTTTTCTCATCACTCTTGACTGAGACGCTGCGAGGTAAATGATGTGAAGATGCTGCTCTGTACTTATTCACTGTTACAGCCAAATACAAATTGCCAGCATTTTTGACTGACAGGGTTTTTCTGTTGTTGTTCTGTTGTTGTTGCCTCGGAGTGAAAGCTTTATTTCCGCTCCTCGTCAAAACACAGACGCCGCCGCTTGTTCAATATATGAGCACCTTTATCATGAGACAAATTAAATGTCATTCATTTGAAGGGGTTCCATTTTGCTCAATCCCCCTGGAAGAAACCTAGTTGGATTTTGTAACTTGAACGGCTTAAAATGGAGGAAAAATATCCACATGGTTATTTCACCCCAACCTCTGCCTCCCATTTATCCACTCTCAATTTTTACTGTCCTCTAGAGCCTTTTATTTTCTCCTCTACATCTCTTAGTCCGCAACTTAGCTCGGTCCACGGGGACAATGAAAATGCTATCGTCCAGACGTTTCATTCATCCAGGCAGAAAATGGAAAGGAAACAGGGAAGGACAGGAGATGTGTAGGGAGTTACACTCTATTCTTACACACTTCTTGTCCTAAAGAGCTGCACCACAGGGACCTGTGTCAAGACATCTCTGACACTTCACTCCCTTAACACAGGAAAACTCTTTGACACACTCGGGCAGGAAAGAGCTTCAGTTCACAGCAGTCCCTGTACACATGTCTGGACTATTTTATTTTGTAAAATTCATCTAGTAACAACATTCTGACGAAGCTCGAATTCATAAATCGTTAAACTCTGTTTATAATTCTTTGTATGTTGGTTAAAATGTTTTGTTTTTTTTTGCATACATTTTTAAATGTATTCTCTCAAGAAGATTGTATTTAAATATATTGTGTTATTTTTTAATATTATTGAGTTTATGGATGAGATTAGCATTCAGCTTAGAACCCAGAACAGGAGTGCTGGTGGGTTTATGTGTCTGCTTGGTGTGTTTTCCAGGCCACTGCTACAGAGTGAGTAGTTGCTCTTTAAACTACACATTTCTCCATTCCACTGAGAGTTGACATATTTCTCTCCATCACTGCCGCTTCATTACTCGCTCACCATCGTGTAGGCATAATACCCTCACATTCAATCCTCCCTCTACTGGGATGCAAAAAAAAATGTTATCTTTCATGAAGAAGAACATACAAAATAAGTCAATGTTTCAGATTTTATTGTTGGATTATCGATATTAAAAATAACGCTAAATAAATTGAATTTAATTAAAATAATTTCCAATGTCACATTTAATTCACACTTTATTCTCTTCATATATGAGTTGACTGGACTTGAATTTCTTGTAAACACCGAATATGAGCTCCCTCATCTGTCCACTTCAGGAAACTGCATATACAAGTGATAAGGATCAGGAAATAAACACTAGGCTTTTAGATACTGTACAATAGCTTGCACTATTTCTATCTCCCAATTTAAAGGAGCGAATAAATGGATTGATTGAAAGTCACACGATCAGACACACCGATGGATCTGATCTAAAATAGATCATAAGCTTTAGCACAAGCTTGTAGAATCCATGCCAGGTCAAAGTGCACACTCGAAGTAAAAATTGAGACAAATCAAATACTAAGACACTTGAACATTCATGTTAATGTTATCTATAAATTACCCACTTTTCACACACATTGATGTCAGTGATATAATTTATAATGCAAGTTTTATTTTAAGAACATAAAATATAAAAAAATCTTTCACTAGTATGCTCAGATTTTTGGACTCTTGTATAACAAAAATCTACAGCAGCCTTATGTTAAGGTTCAATCTGCCGATTAAATGATTCAAAAAGACAAACAAATGTTAGCATTAATGTTAATATTGTCATATTGAGCACAATACAATGCTTATAATCGAACTCTTTTTACCAGTAAACCGGCTTTCTAGAAATATTCCAATCATACATTTTAAACAAATAAATGATTTTCTGTCTGTGAGTCCGATCTAATATTAATATGTTGGCTTTCTGTGTGAGACGTGTGTTTTTCCCTCTGTTGATAATCTTACAGTGAATTTTAGTGGATGAAGATAAACACCTTCAGATTTTAGATGTTTATGAACAAACACTTGGGGCATCGCAGAGGTAAGAAATGGGTTTGATATCAACATTTACTCTGAATTATTTAAATTCCTTTTTTTCATGGCATCTGGTTAAAAAAAAATATGCATTAGTTTCTGTGTAAACTTCTGCCTCTAAACATCTGTTATTACTACATATCGTGTTCTGTTCGATCTCTTCATGTCATGTTAACTTTAAAGTCTTCAGGACAGATGAGCTTTGCAGTTTCTCCCTGAAATGACAAGATGTATTTTTTGTCTTAGCTTCAGCCAACAGGAAAAAGTCACACCAGTGAAGTTTACAGCTGTAGCACAACTAATTTGTTTCATAGCCATTTCACAATATTCCATATAACTCGAAATATGTTCTGTTTTACAAGAGGATTAAAAAAATGTTCTGCTGTAATGTTGTAAAAAAAATACAAATAAATAATAATAATAATAATAATAATAATAATAATAATAATAATAATAATAATAATAATAATAATAATAATAATAATAATTCTTTCCTCACCCCATTATATTTTATTTTTTTAGAATATTATATTCATTAATGTGAATAAAATGTGCCTTATTATTTTCAATTAGATATTTATATTTATATTGTGTT
The DNA here is from genome assembly GCF_022655615.1 of Tachysurus fulvidraco. Lineage (NCBI taxonomy): Eukaryota > Metazoa > Chordata > Actinopteri > Siluriformes > Bagridae > Tachysurus > Tachysurus fulvidraco. Next base: position 6,276,870 of record NC_062524.1, on the reverse strand, counting down.
GGTTATTCACTTTTAGTGCTTTTAATGTTCTGGGCTTTTAAATCAGAATGGTGTGAGTTCAAATCCTGAAAAGCTGCCCGAAATCACTGCTGGGCCTAAAACAATTACCCATCAACTCTTTAACATTAGGATTGGATTCTGTCTTATGTATAAGCCTTTATGTTCAAAACAATGTAATAATTCTGTATTATAAATGAAGACATTTAATATGTATTAAACAGTGCATGTCATATAACTTCTATTTGATTTAGTTTCAGTGCACATATTAATCGTTGGCATGTCCAGATTTACATTCATTCCAATCCTTTGTCACTACATACATTCTATATTAGTTACTAAATAATTGAGAATAATTACAAAGGTATATGTTCAATGCCACATGAATATGAGAATGATTATTCAGCAGGTTAAAAGGGTTAAATGATGCGGTTAAAGACGCTGACCAGTTTTTATAATTAGGATTGTTCTAAAATGTTGTAGACATAATATTTTGTCTGATATGTCAAAAAGATAAACATTATATTTATATATTTTATATATAAATATATTATATTTTGGACAGACATAATTCTTTATTATTTTTATTGTTTGTCCTCAGACACACTCAGGACCCCCCAAACACAGACCACCATGGCTGAACAACTGGCCCTGAATCATGACACACACTATCTTCATGTTTCAACCCCTATTTAGCAGTCTTCTCTCTTTAGTTATGTGATATAGCATGACACTGATGACTCTCAAATGATTTGGACAACCAGCCGACAGCTTGTCATCACACCAGTCGGGCCGATGGTCTCTTTTAACCCGCCCAGTCCTACAGCTGTTCCTTTAAGATAAGCCCCGGCTCTCTGAGTACGGCGTGATACCGTCTGATGAATAGAGCGTCATGTGTCCGAGCAGAATCTGGATGATATTGAATCATTGACGTTTGGACCGGACCTGTAAATTGCCTGGTGCTTGGCCATTGACCTCCCTCTGAGAGAATGACAGCGTTCAATACAGGGCCACTTCCTGCTGTCTCTTGAGAGCTGCCACTCCATAATTCTTGGGGATTGTTCCTCTGGGGATGGGGTTTGGTTTCCGTATCTACTTCACATAAGGAAAGGAGGTAGGAATGGAGGGACAGGATGACGAAATGTGATACATGCCAACTGTTTATGTGATCAATGGTGTGGTCCATCCCAAGCTGGCGAGGGTTAATATGGCCCATTTGACTCAATTACATCAAGCACCGACTGTGAACGACTGGGGATCGAATGACTCACTCTGTTTTTCTCTTTTACTATCTGCATTCTGAATGTCTAAATCTAAATCCCAGTGGAGGAATAAAGCTCTTGTCATTATATACTTATTGTCATAAAGACGATAGGCTGAGAATGAAGATGTTGATGAAGATGCAGTGGACATGGACACACACAAACTGACAGGTGTGTGATAAGCAGTGATTGTGTGGTCAGGAGGTTGTGTGACATCCCCAGGGCGAAAAACGGACACTGATGTCTTTCAGATTTACCCCCAGTCTCTTTGTATTGAGCAGAATAATGGCTCGTTTAAACACCGTACACAAACAGATGAGCACCGTTTACATTAAGCTCAATCCCATTAGTTCCTTTTTTAATAAATAAGCTGATCCTGGGTAAAATGGGAAGGGCTCGTATCCTTGTCGGCAGCTGATAGGAGCTGCGTTTAATGAAATGGTCTTTTGTGTTGGTTGGTCGAACTCATTTGATTTTTTTTCTCCCCATAGGCCTCCTGTATCCTGTGATAAGTCTTGAAACCACTGAAGCCTGTAATGACTCCATTACTGAGACCACCACAGGACTGTGTGTGTGTATGTGTGTGTGGGCATGTTTTTGTATAGTGGTGAGGACCAATTTTTGCCACTAACATAATATCTTACATGATTTACCTTATGGGCTAAAACAGATTTATACAAAAGAGCTTTTATTTAATAAGAAATTAAGACAAAATATTTCCTGAGGTAATATCAAGGTGTAGGCATTGTATTAATTAATATTCAAATGTAGAGTCCTCATAAGTATAGAAGGACAAACCTTTACAGAAACATAAAGTCATTGTAACGAATGACTCATCATCTGCAGTCAAAGTGGTAACGAGGTCTGATGCTTTCCAAGAAGGACACACAAGTGGGTGTAATTTCTCAATTACACTCATATATGCACATTTTTATATTCATATACACAGATTCACACACACACACACACACACACACACACACACACACACACACACACACACACACACACACACACACACACACACACACAGTCCAAGAAGTAATAGATTGGCTATTATTCTGAGGAGGAAGCCACAACCTAATACACTAAAAGACATAATGGTTCAATTGGAAGTTAATGTTCTATTTGCCTCTTGAAGCATGAAACACACACACACACACACACACACATACACACACACACACACACACACACACACACAAAACTCTTTCACTTGTAATCAATTAATTCGCACACCGTTTACCACTGACCTGTCATTCAGGGTTTTTTTTTTGTACACAACTGAAATTACCACAAGCTCAAGTAATTCTGCTGCCTCAGAGAAATAGCTACACTCTGTTTCAGAAAGAAAATGTCTTCTGTAAAGTGAATGATTTTATTGCCCATTCCAAATGCACCATTTGTGTTAATTATTGTGAAATAGTCACAGATAGTTGAAGACTGGATAAAACATCACCTGGTCTTCAGCTGCCCAGTTACAATGAGCCGGTGGTCGAAATTCTTCCACAGATTCCAGTTCATGGATGAAAGTAGTTGACATCAGTGTGGTCTTCAGCTCATCCTGCTTTAGGATTTGGGCATTCTGACATGCTTTTTAGCTCACTACAGTTATTGAGAGTTAAACTATCCTTCCTGTTGTTTCCAACCAGCCATTCTCAACAGATCTCACTGGGTTGTTTTTTTTTTTTGTACCATTCTCTGCAAAGGCTAAAGAGTGTTACGTGTTAAAATGACAGGAAATCAGCAGTTTCTGGAATCAATCCAGCCTGTCCGTGTCAGAGATCATACTCTGAAGCCCTTGATCTACATGATATTGTTCATATGATGTCACATGTTTATTTGAGATCATGTGCAATTTCTGGGAATAACATGCTGAATAGCATTTTTTAATTTTTTTTACTCATGCTCATGTATTGCTCAAGTAATCACTCACCTATGCCAAAATAAGGTGTGTGATACGTTTCTATAGGAGAAGAGAAACGTTTAAAAGAGTCAGCCAATCCTTAAGTGGCCACAAGAGGGTCAGTCATGAGGCTCTATGGAGTTGAATGAAGTCCTGACAGCTATTGTTGAGATTTTTTTTTTTAGTTGTATACATCCCTGTCTGTAGGTGTTGCAGTAAAGATGGATAGCTCACCTTAATAAAACCGAAACAAGCATCTAAAGTGAAATCAAATGTGCTCCATGGGAGCTGCAGGTCACAGAGGTAACAACTGTGCTGATTTATAAAGAAAGCTGTGATGAATGCACTTCAGGAGGAGGAAGAGTGCAGAGAGGCCACACAGAGTCAACCAGAGATGCTCAGATGAAAAGAACATGGCTGTTTGGGGTAATTGTAGCGTGCCTTTAGAAGCTCGGGGCCACATTATAGGGTCATAAATCAACCAAATGTCTCATCTCTGACAACGATTTCTCTTATTGGACTGATATGATGAGCATCTCTCACTGCTGTATACAACAAGAGGTCAAGTGTGTGTGTGATGTGAGGAATTCCTTTAGTTATATATCCATATATTGTTGTAAGTTGTTAAGAAAGTCTTTAGCTATATGCTTATAATTTTCTTAAATAGTCTTTAATAGCATTCTCTAAATTATTGGCACCCCTTATGAGGAACATAGTGTATAAGATTAATCATGGATGTAATTATCAAGCAGCAGGGATGCAGGAAAAAAAAACAATATTTTAGGATTTTTATTCCAAATCCGAATCATGAAGCAAAGTTGAAATGCATGCACAGGCAAACGAGAGAGGTAGATTCCAGATGATCAGTTATTAAGCTGGAGCATGTTTGTTTACAGCACAGTTGGAGCTATAGTTGGACACAGAGTCATACATTTACCTGACTGCAATGAGTGAGATGGATTTCTTTTAAGATGTTTATTTTAACACTTAATTTTAGAACATAAAAGTATTATTGTGTTGTTTCGTGTTATCGTGTGATGATGGTAGAGAGCATGCCAATGAAGGCTGTAGCATATAATCTTCACTATTTTCATTTTGTGAGTCCTAATACCTTGTGGATGTGGGCGGGGTCATCTTGGCCAAGACCACGCCTATCGGGATAAACATGATTGGTGATAGGATTGCACGCAGAAGAATTTGTAAAAAATAAATTGATTTATTTGTTCGATAGTAACTAGTACGAATCCATATATGAATGTATTACTCTTTTGACCCGAGAATAAAACCACTGAATATTTGTCGGACAATATTAGATTGCATAAAGCTTTTATAACTGAAGGCCCTGGAAATCGAAAATGTCATCAACCTTTACAAGAGTCTCTGAACTGCATACAAAGAAAAAATTACCCAGCATCTGATTTTACACTGGGATTCGGGGGCCAAAAATAATGGCGTGTTCTTTATAAATGCGTTCTTTACTTTACTCTACGGTAATTTTGATTTGAACCACAAACGCACAGCAATGAATATCATTCTCTCTTAGATATGCTTCTTACAGTACATACCTTCCAGAAATAGTCGATTCTCAACGTGACATCCTGCTTTTATTAATTTGAGCTATTCTTTATTGAACTAATTAAGCCATTATCCTGGTCAGGATTGAAGAATCACTGGATGTGATGCAGGAAAACTCAATAAATAAACCGCTTGTCCGATATTTTTTAAGTTTTTGCTTTGGAGAGAAAATATTAGATAGTTAGAGGAATGTTTTTTGTTTAAGTGGGGAATTTAAATCTATTTGACACAATCATTGTACATTATATTCAAGGGTGCCAGTAGTTCTGGAACGAACCATTTACACTGACTATACAAATAAAATGAGTGCTATTATATCATCGATCTTCTTTCATGTATATTTATGCTATCAAACCTTGGCTCACATCCTGTATCTCATTCCTGAAGCAGCAGAGTGAAGAAGCCAAACTTTGTGCTGAGGAACTGAACAATTCAGGCCTCAAGATGGAGCTCTGAACGTTTTTTAGCTCTGTGATTTACTTTTTTACGTGTCAGAGATTAATGAACAGCTTTCCGAGGCAAGTGTAGGATGAGTTAGATATCAGAGACGTTAGACAATTGCTAAACTGGAGTCTATAGACTTGCATTATTAGTCAAAGCTATTTGTAGCTTTGAGGAGGAAAACAAAGAAACAAATTTTAGACCTTAAACATGGTGAAATTGAAATGAAAACTTTCCCAAAGAACTATCACGTTAAATAAATAAAAGTTGTAAGGAGCGGTTACTGAAACATCTGGCATTAGCCTCTGTGTTGACACATAACCTTTTGATCTGTTTATGTAAAGTAATTTTCTTTCTTTACTTCGCTATTATAAATGGCTCACACTCTGACTCAGTGTCTCATTTCAAAGTTAAGCAAGTTAGGGTTTTCTTTAACCCCCCTGAAATCATCACTACCGGCTTTCATTCTCCAACAAAAAGACTACTATACAATTGATAGGCCGAATCACAGCTAAGAAAACAAACCCATAGAGGCCTGTGTCAATCCAGCCAGGTCAGTCCAGCTCCTCGGCAGAGCTTATGAGCTGAAGAACAAAGAACCTGCAAAGGGCCACAAATTCAGTGGGGGTTTCTCCTCAAGACTCATGGGTAAGATTGGGATAAGCCTATTTAGTTTTCAAACCCTGGTGTCTCCCCCTCAGTCTCTCAGCGTGGCCGTGGTATCCAAACATGTCTTCATTTACTCGCTGTGTGTTAGTGCGCCTGGGGAATTCCCAGCCGAAAAGGCCGTCTCGAATATACCATTATTATCGCTTCGTCAGCTCTCATTCACCGTCTTCCTAACCTCTCACCCTGGACTATGGCAACAGCGAGAAAAATGTCCCGATTGATTGACAGGATTGAGAAAAGCTGGCCCCTCCCCTTTGCCTCCAATAGGCATTTCAAACACTTTGGAGAACAATGGAGGCTTGGGCGTAATGGGATCAATGAGGGGATGATGACTGTCAAAAGAGCACAT
>NC_062524.1:6253171-6265671 GCF_022655615.1 Tachysurus fulvidraco | reverse complement strand
TTTAACCACGGCTGTTTTTTTTTTTTTTTTAAATCAAAAACAGATTTCCTGATCAACACACAAGGAGCCACTGTCTCAGTTTAAATACATCAAGATGCCAAAACAATTATACAACTTTTTATTCACTCGGGATAACTTTCTTACCTGAGACACAACTGCATAATTAACAGATCATTGGCTGAAATATTAAACTAATAAACACTTTATTGATCTATATTTATCACTGACACTTTAATAACCAGCAGTGTCAAAATATATACATCATTCTTCATGATTAAACAGTTATCAGTGACCTAATGATTTATTGCTAAATACTTTATAGTGGTAACTAATGCTTCCTAAATATTATTTTTTTTACATAATAAATAACACAGTCTTTTTGCCCATTATAGTTACCTTTAATGGTATTATAGTGAACACTAAAGATATAATTTTTTCTTGAATCACATTTTTCCCCCTTCTTTTTTCAGAGCACAGCACAGAAAATGTTGCTGCATATGGCCACTTTTCGCCTTTGCCCCATCCTGACAGCCAGTCAAGCCTTTATTTTATGATAACTCCCTCAAGCCAACATGGGCATCAATATTTAGTCAGCTCTCAATTCATAATTAATAGGTTCACGCTGCGAGCTGTCAGCCTACAGAGGTGAAGCCAGTGCATCCTTCTGAACATCAGTACAGACGTATTTAGCACGAGCAGTCTGCTGCACACATGCTAGCATATCCATACCCGAGCGAGAGGAATAAATCCAGCCGATTTCCCAGAATGCATTAGAGAGGAAATAAGAGGCGACCTCTATCCTCTCTTCTGCTTTCAGATGCCTTTGTGTTTCTAATGGAGAAGCTTGGCTTTGATATGATTGAAGACAGAGGAGCTCTCGCTGTGTTTTCCTCTGCCTACCCTGCAGGCCAGCCGCACAAAGGGAAGGAATAGATTATCTCCCCTTTCTCCGAACCCCACAAAGTCAGCCAGTCCACCACACGACCATTTCAGAATACATCGCTTCTTTTATTTATTTATTTTTTATTATTATTTTATTTTTTGGTTTCCGAAAAGTCACTTGGATAGAAATATTTCCTTGTGTCATGCAGCTTTAAAGTCACCATTTGCTACACACTCCCACATGCTCCTCATTGTTTATTATCAGATAAGATCAGATCTGGGTGATCACTCTACCACGTTCTAGACAGCTTATTAGTCCACTCAGTCTCAGTCACAATACAGTAGAGGTTGTGTTGCTCCCACTGGGGACTAAAGTGAGCGAGAGACACCAGCGTGTGTGTTATTTTCACATGAGGGGATCCGTACTGGAGGGAAGTGGTGAGGCATATTGCAATAGGACGCTCTAATCTGGTTAGGCTAATCTCAGCCCCCTCGCATACGGACAGAGAGATGCTTAAGCGCTCCCAGGAGGAGGAATGGCAGTCTCAGGCCTCCATAGCAGAGAAGACATGAATCTGAATGAATGAATGCAAAGCCTTGCCCATTCTTCTAGGCTGCAGGGACTGTGAATGTTGAGTGTGTGTGTGTGTGTGTGTGTGTGTGTGTGTGTGTGTGTGTGTGTGTGTGTGTGTGTGTGTGTGTGTGTGTGTGTGTGTGTGTGTGTGTGTGTGTGTGCGCGCGTGTGTGTGCGTGTGTGTGTGTGTGTGTGTGTGTGGCTTCACTCAGAGCCAAAGAGATAATACATTAGCCTGAAAGGAAAAAATGCAGTCTGAGTTTCCTTTCGCTTTTCACACCAATTTCTGAGCCTGGCAAAAGAGAGAAGGGGAAAAAATATGCCGGAATAAACAAAACAATTGTAAAGAATGCATCAAAATGTATACGGCCATTTGAATTGTGTATAATTATTTTTTTATTAGTTTATCTATTTGTATTACATTATTTAAGTTATGTACAGTAACAAGAGACATAGTTTGACTTTTTCTATATTATAGGTATTTATATTTTGCATGGTGATGTATTGGCTTGTGTTGCCACTACTTAGCTCCATGGCTCGAACCTGAGCTTCACAGGTATAAACATTAACAGGAACACCTGTATGACCGCTTATTCGTTCAATTATACAGTCAGCCAATCTTCTAGCAGCAGCACAGTGTGTTACATCGTGTAGGTACAGGTAAGGAGTTTCAAATCAAACATAGTAATGGAGAAAATGTGATCTCGCCGACAGCTGTGTTCGGTTCTGATTTTTGCAGGAGAGGATACTCAGAGGAGAATGGCCAGATCAGTTCAAGCTGACAGGAAGGCTACAAATAACAACTCTATGCAACTCGGCTAGACAGAAAGGCATTAGACAGATGTGCTGTAACTGCAAGAGCACATCAGGTTTAACTCCTGCCAGCTAAGAACAGGAATCTGAGGTCACTGGAGATGAAGCTTACCTTAGATTTGTAGTGCTGATATATACGTTATGTAAGTATTTAAATGTACATTTTAGGTGCTTCCTTGCTGTTTATCATACAGACGAGATGCTCTGGGCAGGCTTCTAAATCTATAAGTCTAGCTGATACATACACGTAAAGACAAACAGAAATAAGCAAGTCCTCCTTATTCATTTGTTTTAATTAATTAAAAAAATATTTTAGCATATTATTAGGACAATTCCTTCTTTCTAGTGCTTGCAGAAAGAAAAAAAAATGTTTCGTTTAACATGCTCAACATGCAGCACATGCACGCATACACACCACTGGTTAATGGGTTACGGTAAATGTCCTATATTCATGTATTTATTCATCTGGCCGTTCGTCACGGCCTCTTAAGCTCATGAAAAAGCCAATTAAATGTGGCCTACAGACACGAAGGTCAAAACACTAACAGGCAGGGTCGTCAGCATGGCAATTACAAATAGCTGGTGCAGGATGAAACCTCGGGTAATTGATATGAATGAGAAATGCCTTCTGTTGATTGAAATCTAATTGATTTCGGTATTCTGTTGAAGGTACCACTGTGTACGTGAAAATAAATCGGTCAGGTAGGTAAGCTGTGCTGTGTGTGTCATAGGTGTATTTTATTGAATGTTCTGTCACATTCAAACAAGTGAGTGAAAGAGAGAGAGAGAGAGAGAGAGAGAGAGAGAGAGAGAGAGAGAGAGAGAGAGAGAGAGAGAGAGAGAGAGAGAGAGACATGGCCCAGTGTATAGTGTGTGTAGTGAGAAGAATCTGTATGGAGAGAGTAAAGAGTCTCTGTGTTGATATGCTGCTCCACTCTCCTCAGCATCTGCGTCTGCTAATGAGCTGATTTCTGCCCTGTTTTATCTAACCTCCCAGGATGGGCCATTAGCATGTCCAAAAAGAGAGACAGACACACACACACACACACATACAGAGAGAGAGAGAGAGAGAGAGAGAGAGAGAGAGAGAGAGAGAGAGAGAGAGAGAGAGAGAGAGAGAGAGAGAGAATGAGCGATTGCTTTATAAGCACAGACCTAGTCTTGATGGACAGAGCCAAGAGCAGTGCTGGAGCACACGCTTTTCCGTTTCAAAGCCTCCTCTAATAGGTCCCTTATGGAGGTAGTGTGGCAGTGGGGAGGAAGAGGAGATGAGAGGTTAATTTGGGCACAGCCCAGGTGATCCAGTCAGTCAATCCACACACATACACACACATACACACACACACGCGCATACACACACATGCACTTGCGGCTCTCATCCTCCCCTCCACTCTACACTTAATGATTATTAACATGCTTCAAATGCTTAAGGAGCCCTGGGAATCGTCCCCCCCCCCCTTCCCTCTGTCTTTCTCTTTTCCCCCTCAGCTCATCGGAGCATGAGGGGAAATCATTATGCTAACGAGACTGCCGCCACTGTTTTTATTTCCTCTAATCACCCCCACCTCTGCGGTGATCTTCAGGGACAAGCAGAAGTACACACAGGCACACACACACACACACACACACACACACACACACACACACACACACACACACACGCACACACACACACACATTCATTTCCAGGCCTTATAAATATTTCCCCTTTTTCCTCAGTGAATATTTTTTTTTGAAATTGAAGAACAAAGGGCGCTCCACGTTTCTGCCAAAGCCCTCTGAGTCTGCGTGTGTGTGTGTGTGTGTGTGTGTGTGTGTGTGTGTGTGTGTGTGTGTGTGTATGTGTGTGTGAGTGCTGAAAGGATTTTAACGCTACTGTGGCACTATTAGCTTTGGCACAGAAAACGGCTCGCTTTGAAAACAAGCCTTTAGTAACAGCCCATGGGCAATAATTCATCAATAATCATTAAGAGATGATGGATTAGGAAGTTTAATTGTGTAGTAATACAGAGAGCCTGATCGAGTCCAAAAATACTTATGAATTTATTAGAAATCCATGCTTAGAGCTTTTTCTTTTTTTTATGCTGTCTTATGCTTTAGTCATAGAGTATGAGTTAGTCTAAGACACATCTAAGTGATCAGACATGGGGTTGGTATTCTATAGTACTATATTCAAGGTGGTGCCGGTGAGGTCGACGGCACTCACTACTAATCCGATCACTATTTGTTTTTGTTTACCTAGAGCTTGGACTCTCACACATTACCTCAACTGGACTTGAACCAAAACCACACACACAAATTCCATTTTGTTTTCATTTTATTTTACGTTTAAATTCCATTTTTGACTATTATGATTCTATTTTCCTACCTCAGGTAAGTCATAACAAACGTTTCACTGCATGTCATACTGTGTATGATTTTGACAAATAGAATTTTGTAAAGCTTTAACACTTGATGTTTCGGATCATTCTTGTCATTTTTGGTATATATTATTATATACTGCTGACACCAAAGAAATCCGATATCTTGAAAGTGTCCAGAACCCAGCAGTGTGATTCTCATTAAAAAAAGTCTCCATGTGGATAATGACTAGATGTGAGGGAAAAGTGTGGCCTGCTTTAATACAATGCATAATAACACAGCACAAGACACGAGCAGGCTGTTTAGCATCGGTGGCGAGCGTACTGAGCTCATCTCTAACTGCTGGCTAATTCACTAATTCACATCCCTCTGGAGCTCCACTAATGAGGAGATAATAGTTCCAGTGAAACGTAACTAAAACTCCGAGCCGTGCACAGGGGACGCCTGGAGACAGATGGAGCGTCATGGAGCCGTTTTGCACACACACATGCACACGCACACATATACACACACGCATCACAGATTCTCATAATTTACCTTTGGTATGAAGGAAGCCACCTGAATGACTCCTAGATAATCTATAGGCTTACATATACAAATGAAATATACACATAAATACACATTTGAGGATATTTCCATTCATTAGCGCACACACACACACACACACACACACACACACACACACACACACACACACAATACCACACACTTTCTCACACACTCCAGTCTCTTCTTCAGCACGGCAGGAGGAATCGGGCCCCTTTAGAGAACGTCCTGATAAACAGACGCTATGGGGAAGACCCAATCCCTCAAATTGATTTTTTAAAAAACATTATTCATCCATCTGGACTGGCTTAGGGCGGCGATAGGAAGAGGAACAGAAAGAAAGAAGGAAGAGAGAGAGAGAGAGAGAGAGAGAGAGAGAGAGAGAGAGAGAGAGAGAGAGAGAGAGAGAGAGAGACATTTGAAGAATGATTAAGGATGGGAACTGGGGAGACAGAATCATGTATAATGCATTATAGACAATCATCAGCCATTACAGGGCACCTACAGGCAGGCAATAGATTGAGTCCTCTGGCCTATCTGATTTTTTTCTCAGAAGAACAAACACATTGAATGGATTTACCATCGTTCATAGCTTTAACTGAAGCTCTGCGTGCATCTGTGCCTGCAGGGCAAAAACGCTCCATCGCCTGCTTCTTCAAGAAATAAACATTTTAACCTGCTTTCATGTGTCACATACAGTATAGTGAAAGCCTTATTTTGGAATCTCTCTCGTTGACGTAGTCTTGTTGGGACATAAAACAACAGGGCCGTGTTTGACTTTGACCACAGTTTTTTTGCTCAAACATGCACATAAAAGTCCCATTAAGCAGCAGTGTTTACAGCTATTTGATGTAACACACTGCGGTGCCTCACTCCATCGAGAGAAAAATTAAAAACACACGGTACGTCTGAATGTTAAACAGCACTGTGGACAAATCTGGGAGCGTGAGCTTAGCTGCGAAAGGACTACAGATGAGTATGGTATTCAGAGATCTGCAGAGATCAGATATCTACAGCATTCAGAGATCTACAGTGAACAGAGATCTACAAATATCTACATCACTCAGAGATCTAAAACCTTGTAATCTACAGAGTGATCTACAGAGATCTACATCACGCAGACAACTACAGTGCTCAGAGATCTACATTGCTCAGAGATCTGCAGTGAACAGAGATCTACAGCATTCAGAGATCTACAGATATCTACATCACACAGAGATCTACATCACACAGAGATCTACAGCAGACAGAGATATACAGTACAGATATCTACATCACACAGAGATCTACATCACACAGAGATATACAGATATCTACATCACACAGAGATCTACATCACAGAGATCTACAGTACAGATATTTACATCACACAGAGATCTACATCACACAGAGATCTACATCACACCGAGAACTACATCACACCGAGAACTACAGCGAACAGAGATCTACAAATATCTACATCACTCAGAGATCTACATCACACAGAGATCGACAGCAGACAGAGATCTACAGATATCTACATCATTCAGAGATCTACAGCGATCTACAGCATTCAGAGATCTACAGCACAAAGTGATCTACAGAGACCTACATCATACAAACATCTAAAGTGCTCATAGATCTACATTGCTCAGAGATCTACAGTGCTTAGAGATTTACAGAGATCTATACAGCACACTAAGATTAAAACACACCGAGATCTACATCACACAGAGATCTACTGTACTCAGAGATCTACACACAGATATCTACATTGCTCAGAGATCTACAGCACTCAGATATTTACACAGACCTACAGTGCTCAGAGATCTACAGCACACAGAGATCTAGTGTTCAGAGATCTACAGTGTTCAGAGATCTACAGTGTTCAGAGATCTACAGTGTTCAGTGATCTTTATTGCTCAGAGATCTACAGTGTTCAGAGATCTCAAACGGATAAAAACCTACGCAAGGACAAGACTGAACAAACAATGTCGTCTTCTTTGGTGTCTCTCTCCATTGAGAAAGAATTGCATGAGGATGTTATTGAAAAAAGACAGACGCATGGACTTTATTTACAAGTGATGGGTGAGTGCCTCACTATTTGACAAGTATTGTGCCATGCGCATTGTGGTTCACATCTGATAATGAGCATTATTACTGGCTTATGCACCTTGTTATTAAGGCGTACATGGTGCATTGATAACATCGTGGCATGTAGATGTCCAGCAGTTTTGGACAGTTTTCTGCTGTAAGTGCAGCGTCATTTTAAAGTGACGTGAATATTCACAGTGACACAAGTGTATTGAAGGACTACTTTATTGATATATGTAGGGACATTAATTCTACATTTAACCCACCCTAATCTATCCTACTGTAGGATGGGTAAGATGTGTGTATGATGTTTACAGTTGCTTACTGATGGCCCTGACTGACCCCATGGTACACCACTATCTAAAGTAATCAGAGATCTACAGCACTCAGAGATCTACTGTAGGCAAAGTGGAGATGTTTTCAGATCATTACAGGAGCTTAGATCAGAGAACCTTCATACACACACAAAAACATCACCAACACCAGTACACACACACACACTTAGACACACACACACTAGCAAACACCAACACTCACACTCAGACACACACACCAACACACACATACTTAAACACTCACACTCAGACACACAGGCACACACACTAACACACACATACTTGAACACACACAAGCCAACATACAGACACTCACACAGAGCTCAGCATACCTAATATACCGGCACACACACACACACACACACACACACACACACACACACACACACACACACACACACACACACACACACACACACACACACACACACACACACACACACAAAGCTCAGCACAGCCCAGAGCACCTGTTTGTTTTCCTACAGAATAAAATGCTCGAACTTGGAATTCACCTTCACCTTTCTGTCAAATACTAGATTATAAATGATGCTCACACTCCACACTCCCTGGTGATGCACTGTATGCCTAAGAGATAAGATAAAGATGTCTTCACCAACACATTCAGTGGACTTCAAGATTTTGGCCAGAATGAATAATACATCATTTGAGGACAAGCAGACAAGTGATGTAGCTTTAAAACAAAATATCCACACTGTACATTGCTGTTAAATTCATGAGTCTGATTGGTCAGAAGCTGGTGATTCATTTCCTATACAAGCACTCCGCACAGTAATCCCAGCTGCACAGGTTCCTATCCACACGCTCGTTCAAACACATTACCCTTTCTAAAGTAACAACACAGTACACAGAGTCTTGCACATAAGACGCTCCGATTAAACAGATTAGACACGTGTGTCATTGTTGCTATTGTGAAGTTTTCCATTTTTTGGAAGGAGCCTCCAGTGTCATCACTAAAGCGCTTTCTCTGTAACATGACAAACTTCAGAGAAACAATGATATAATGTAAGCTTTTTTTTTTTTTTTTTACAGCCGTTCCACGAGACATGACATGTAACTATAAACGGATAAAATAATGTCATTCTTTAATTTAAAGGATAAAAATTGCCAAATTTCTGTGTTATAAGAGTAAAACCACATAACAATAATTTTTTTTATTCCTTATTTAATACTTCTGTATGTTTGTATAGATAGTTGTATGAAGAACGCATTAATCAATATGTAACAATCCATACCTTATAACATGTATATATTTCTTGTTTATTATTCATTTATTACCAAACCTAAAATGAAAGCATTTTTGTAGAATCGACACTGTGAGGTAGAAAGAGATCGATAGCTTGAGCAAGACACGGTGTTCAGTAGGCATTTAGATGCTTAATTATAATATCCATGTGAAAGAAAATGAAATAGCCACATTGAGAATGTTTCAAGGTGCTGACTGAGAGTGACATAAATTGTTATGTGCAGTGCGGCGTAACACACAAACTGAGCAACGTCGACTCGTCCGGCAATTAATCAGCAGTAAATGTGTTTAGGAGGCTTTTAAAGCCGTAATGTTTTTGCAGCCACAGACAGCAAACTGACAGATCATTACTTTCAGCGAGGACTACATTGTTTCCCATGATTCACACACACACACACACACAAACGCACACACACACCAAATCACCAGCATCAGCACTGGCTCAAACATTGGTTAGAAGAGTTATCATTTCTGTATCCGTATCACTGTTGCGCAAAGCCTTGCTCACATACGATGTTGTGTTTATATAAAGCCTCTTCAATGGCATTAATGTGCTGATTTTCAAAGCTGGCGCACAGCCTTGACTCTGGAGTTACAGACGCCTCAGTGCAATCATCACTTTGAGATCCTGCATTAAAATACATTATTACGTGGGTAGATTCAAGAGCCGGCACTTAAGCCTCTCAAAAATGAAAGGCAAAAAAACCCTCCTTTGTAATCTGTGCCCAACACGTAAATATCCCCAAACGCTTAATTGACGGGTGTGAAAGAAATAGTTATCGTGGAGAGCCGCATACCCAGTGGAAATTACGAATGCCATGCGACGAACAGTCAAAATATTGTAAGAACATCAAACAGTAATTTTGTGCAGGGCCATGCTCAGACTGCTCAGACTTAGGAAATACCTGAGCAGGTGATCATTTAACGTCGAACACAAACACCAGAAAGAGCAGAGCAGCCGTGCGGGGCGAGACGTGCTATTGAGGCCCATTAAAGGATCAGCTCGTGTCTTTCTCACAGCTAATAGCAGGGATCTGCGCGAGTCTCGAGCCTTGTCTTGGGCAGCGCTTGGCAGACTGGCAGGCACCCACATGAAAGCCAGAGTGTGTTTAGGGAGACGAAAGGAGAATGTGGAGACAGGATTCTCACACACCCTGTGATCAAGCAAAGAACGTGGGGTATTAGAATGCACCACCCTGAAACACTCACCCTACAAGCTAAGGAGCTGTGAAAATTAGAATTCAGATTATGATTACTGTATGAACTAGTAAACACGGACAACTGAGCTATTCTTACAAACATTTCTAACATTTTATTTAGGTTTTTTTTTTAAATAAACCATCGTGAAAGGAATTCCTCTTTACGAGGTGTTTGTGTGCATGTTTAATATGTTGGATGTGTTACTCAAAAGCATCGACACAGACACGTGTTTAGATATATAGAATTTTAGTGGTCGAAGATAACATTTATTGAAGAATAACCTTTTATACAGATATATTGCCACAAGTATTCTAGAGAAAACAGAAATACCTCTCAAACACTACAAATTCTTAAAGTCCTGAATGTCTACTTTAATATGAGCTTCAGATTAGCACCATTGTAGAATGAGACATGACAAATACATACAATACAGTATAATATACAGTACGCACACTGGTCAGAGATATTTTGTCCTGTAGTGTTCTGTATTGTCTGTTTGCACCAGTTTGCACAGTTGCACTTTATGTGGCTAGGACAATTTACTTAGCAGTTGTACGTGTAGTAGTCCTTAGCACTGTGTTGTTTAATGTAGCACCACGGTCCTGGAGAAACATTGTTTCGTTTCACTGTGTACTGCATCAGCTATATATGGTTGAAATGACAATAAAAGCTTCATGAACTGACTTGATCTGTACTGTAGCCCCACATAAATAAACAACCTAAATTCCATTACAATATATAATATGTCTGGAGGAGTCGAATTTCGTCGAGTCGAGTCGAGTCCGGCTGGGTTTCTTCCGGATTCTCCAGTTTCCTCCTACATTGCAAAAAAATAAGCAGACTGCAAACCTTTATGTGTGTGTGTGTGTGTGTGTGTGTGTGTGTGTGTGTGTGTGTGTGTGTGTGTGTGTGTGTGTGTGTGTGTGTGTGTGTGTGTGTGTGTGTGTGTGTGTTATCTCACATCTATTGTTCCTTGGTTGTTCTCCATAAACATGACAACAGCAAAAATCTTTGTAAATGGATCAAATTCCAGATTCAGTTCAAACTTCTTCAGCTTGTCATTATTAATGAATTGTTTTGCGAGGCTGTACCTGCATATGTACATATTCATTCTAGAAAGTCTCTCTTTATGTCATCATTAACTTCAAGCATATCCCCCGGTTGTTTTACAGCAGTAAAGGCAGTGTTTAATTGCTAATTAGCTTTCCTACTCCACCTCCTCTCTGGCTTTGTCCCAAAAGCTTGTGTTTGGCAGAAAAAGCTTGTTTTCTTTCATTTTGCAATTTAAGTAGCGAAGAGATGGTGAAAAAGACGCCTCATGCATCACGCAGCGGGAAAAAATAGCCTTACTGCACTGGGACTGAAAAGTAGCTGGTTCACTATTTACCTACTGCAACCAACTTTCTCTAGCAAAAATACATTCTTAATACATTATTTTATAGTGCTATTAAAGACTATATAAAATAGCTAGCTATTCAGGTTTTTCTCCTTTAATATTCAGTGGAATGCTAGCTATGTTTTTCTAGCTAGTTAGCTGTTTGCGTTTAGCTGCTTTGCTTTGAATGTGCAACTTAATAGAGCAAAGTTTGTAAAATGATCTAAATTGTTAATAATAAAGATTACAGCTAAAACATCGCTCAGAGATTTACAGCACATTGAACACCATCAAATTCTTAAATTTAAAGCACAAAAATATAAAATATAATTTTTTATGAAATGTACTCAAGCTATGAAAGTACAAGATAGTACATGAATGATACACCAAAAAATAAAAAGCCTTTTGAAGGTAAGCGAATCTGTGGCTCTTTCACCAAGCAACAAAGTTAGTTACGTTAGCTAACAAACAACTTTATTGCTAGTCACTTCAGAGTTAGCTAGCATGACTATAACTGATGATATAAACTAGCTGAATGCTTACAGCTAGATGTTGCGATACAAAGAGCATGTACATAGCATCTGATAGTCTCTAGTGATGAGTTTATGTCTTATTCTTCTTGTCACATCTCTTATACTTTCATTCTCTCATTTGAATAAGTGGTGAGTAAAAAGTCTAAGTGGTGAGTCTTAATTTGAGAAAATGTAAATATCGTCAGGTGAAATTAAAATGTTTAAAAATCAGTTGTTTCTTCCCAACTCACTAGCTCATGAATCACCACATTTTTGGCTAAAACATGCTAATTCCCACATTTTTAAGTGATTAAAACCTTTTTGTGTGGCAAATTATTAAGACTATACAATATCAAGGGATGTTTGAGAAAAAAACAATGCTGTTAGCAAGCCACAGAATGCTTTTAGATAAATCTATAATGTTAGCATGGACCAGCTAATTACTGACAAGCTGCACAACACACAGTACAGCGTTCCAAGCAACGCTGGGCTCACGGTGCATTATGGGAACACATAAAGTCCCTTTGGCACTGAGACAACCCTGTTTAAACACTCAAAATGAGAT
>NC_062524.1:6240671-6250671 GCF_022655615.1 Tachysurus fulvidraco | reverse complement strand
GTCCTTACACTGGAGCTCCACCAGCGAGAGGCCTGAATCTGAATGGTGCTTTTGTGCGACGTGTTTGTCTCTCTCGCTCGGTTAATAAGGTAGTGATGACGAAAGACGAACGCGCTTGACCTCTGCCTGCGTACTTATTGCGGCAGGTTAAATTCGAGAAGAGGAAGGTCTCAATCAATCGAAATATTATTGTTTTTTTCTCTTCACCCGACTCCACTCCTTTTTTTTTCCGGTATTGAATAAGTGCACTGGTGTGTGTAGTGAGTAACAGGAGCTTTCTGAAAAGGTGTGTGTTTAAGAGGGAATTTTGTAAAAGTGGTAAGTCAATTGAGAACAGCCCAGGGGCCAAAAGTAAAGCACAATCTCTCTGAGGAAGGATTGACAAAATAAATAGCAATGTCAATTAGTGGTACAAGAAGAGCTGAATATAACATAACAATCTGGAGACACTGTGATGGGATATATATTCAATTTGGTGCGAAAGTTTTTGCACCCCAGGAAAGAGCGTATTTAAATGATAGTGTGTGTGTGGTGTGTGTGGCATTTTAGAATGTTGCTTCGGTTACAAATACAAAAATCTTCACACAGCATGTACAGTACCATGTTCTTCACATTCTTTGATTGTTTTTTTAATGCGTTTGATGGATAGGATTTTATGGCATACACTGTTCGTATGGGTCACAGCAAAAAAAAAAATATATATATTATTATTATTATTATTATTATTATTATTATTATTATTATTATTATTATTATTATATAGATTTTTGACTTGCAGACTTTTATTTTTTGCATTATTTTATTCATTTATTTATTTATTTTTATTTTACGTAGTTTGTTTGTAGAGTAATATTTGCCCTTTATTCTAAAACAGCACTGTTCAGTAGTGTTTTTGTTAAAAACATTTCATGTTTTTTTCAAGCTGCATATATTCATAACTATATATTTTATGCCGTATAGATAAATTTTATTTATCCAAAATTGTAACTTCACACACCGAAGTCAAGTTGTACTTATCACACTCTCTCCATCTGCTCCAACACACTTCTGACACACACACGTAAACATGAAGTAACCCGAGTGAGTAATAAACTGTCCACAATGAACAAATGAACACAAAACAGCTCTCAATCCATCACATCAAATATTGCCTACAAGCATAAAGTTGTCGTTCCCAGATTGGTCACTTCCTTCGACTAATATAAATATAAAGCCTAAACTTTAACCATCTTTGAACAGATACGTTGCTTTGTCTCCAGTGAATCCATTCACTCAATATTATGCAAAAAGCCTGACCCTTGTATGCCTTCTCCAGTCCTGAGAGCCGGTCCGAAGCTTTTGTCCTCGCAATTACAGATGATAATTGCCATGTAATGAAGTTAAGGATTTGTAGGATTTATGGGCTAACATTGGCTGTGTTTTTTTATCCCCCAGATTTCCCCTTTTCTCACCTTGTTTCGTTTTAAACCAGCTCCTCCCTTTCAACATTAGACAAAAGAAACGCAGACAATATGTGACTGGCTGGTCATTTCTTTTACAGCATTGCTCTGTTGTTTTTCACCTTTTACTTCCCCACCCCTCCTTTCTTTTTTTCCCCTCTCTTCTAACTAGCCTCATTCTTTTCTCCACCTCTAATAGCACACAGCCTTTTCGCTCTCCTTTCTCTCTCGGAGATGGCTTCGGGAGGCCGGGTTTAGTGGATGCTCTCTTTTCAGGCACCCAATAAGCTGTGAAATGCTCCTGCTGTTTAATGGTGTCTAATGATTACCACTTACACTGCCTTAGACAATGCAAACGAGGCCTAAACTACCCGGGGGAATCGCATGCGCTGCTCATGCCACCGAGTCTCATAGCAACTCGGTGAATGGGGGACGAGTTTTAGAGCGAATCGTAGGGACGTGGCAGTGTCACGTTTTCAAAGAAAGTCTTGCTCTTCTCACACGGTGGGAGCATGATGGAGTGTTTTGGACACTCCTACTGTACCCGGGTGACCTCTGACCTCTGGACCGAGCTCAGCCAAATTCTATTAACTGAGCGCAGGGGTTCAGCTCAACCTCTGACCTTGCTGTATACGCCCAGTAAACACCCCCACACAAGCCAAAAGACTTCAAACACACATGTGGGAGCACACAGAGTTAAATATTTCCAGGATTTTTTATGTGTGTGTGTGCTTTGCATATGAAATTAGATTCTCTTTGGCAGTGGACAAATCAATAATCCTTAAACCCCAACCACAAAATATAGGTTTACTATGCAGGGACAGTTAAATTTGTCTTTAAATGTGATCCTCTGGCTTTCCGCTCTCGCAGGTGGATTAAGAGACGCTGCTAACTCTCATAGCTCTCAGCTCTCTTCAGTCAGAGGAAAAGCGGAGGTGATAATCTGCTGAACTTCAAACAGACCTACAGCTCTGCTTCTCTTCACATCCCCTCAGGGCACAACCAACCGGTGTGTGTGTGTGTGTGTGTGTGCGTGTGTGTGTGTGTGTTGTCATGTTGTCATCTAAACTAAGTCTTTACACAGTCCCCGAACGAGACACAGAGAAAGAGACGCAGACATGCTGCCAGAAAAGCCAGCGGCAGCAATTAGGGAGCACTGCTTGATGACGTAGTACAAGCAAGGACAAAGAGAAAATTTTCTAGTGACTGAAATTTTTCCATTTTCTACTGACTCAAAGATCTGGAAATAAATGTTTAGGGTTTTTTTTTTTCCATTTACAGACAAGTGATAAATAAAAGGAAAAAGTCATTGTGGCATTTATTTATTTTTCTGGCATGGTTTATGTATATTTGTCCCCAAATCAACCAAAAGTTCTTGTCAACAGTTTCTATACTGGTGGGCGTGGTCTGTCTCAGGATGACTCCGCCCACCATGCACTCACAGGAGGAATCGCTGAATGGTTTGGTGAGGATGAAAATGATGTGTTTCACATTCACCAAATTGAACACCTAAGTCATTCATTCCTACAGAATAGTTCCAGAGACTTGATGCCAAGGTGTGTTGAAGATGTTTTGGTGGCTCATGGTGATCCAACACCAAATTAACACTATCTAACACTAACATTATATCGCTGTAATGTAATTATTCCCTACTCAGATCTGGGGTATAATTTGATTCAGACTCATGATATGTCATGCATTTTACTTACTATCATAAGTTAACAACAAAAAAAAAACATCAGAATTTTTTTTTTTAATTTTGGAAATTTTGCCTCAGATTTATGTTTGTTGGGGTTTTATATCTATATATGTTTTCACATATATAATAATAATATAATAAAATAATAATAAATAAATAAAATAATAATAAATAAATAAAATAATAAAATAATAAAATAATAAAATAATAATAAATAAATAAGTAAGTAAATAAATAAATAGATAGATAGATAGATAGATAAATAAATAAAGATTAATCAAGTTTCTGAATTTTTATTAAGAAAGCTCAATGCAATTTAAAATTGAATCATTACAGATTTAAAATAATGCCAGTTGAATTAACAAAGTTTTTTAACCATTTATGCATAAAAAAACTAGCTTTCTTTTTTATAAATCAGACACGAACAATGAACGAACCTTTATATGTATTATATACTTTAAATACTATTTTTATTAAATTTATTACAATATATAACCATTAGGGTTGGAAAGGATTTAGAGTGTATGAAGATTTTCTTTTCTTAAATACTTTTTTGCATAAAATATTTATCACGATTTGTATGTCGGTCGATGAAATCAAGCTTTTTTTTTTTTTACTTACTTTACTATATGATTATATGACACTTTTCTATATGACTGTCTGCTTGCCTGGGATACCATATGGTCTCATTGCTCCTATTCAGAACATGCATACTATCCTTTTTACCAAATGTATACATTTTATAATAAATGATTTAAATATTTATTAGTAATAGTAATAGTAGAAAAAACAGGATACGAGTCTATACCTATTCTGAGATGCCATAATAGATATACAGACTTCTTCATCATTAGTGCTTCATTACCAGCAGGGTAACACATGGAGCACTTTACACGGACAGATGGCAACGTAACCCACTCTCCGGCCCTGTGCCAATCTGCTCCTGCTGAAGCCCCAGAAACTTTGCCATCCAGCCAGGTGGAAATCATTTCCCCTGGAGAGAAAGTCTCCTATCAGACACTGCACGAGTCGCGGCTGAGAGAGATGGCCTCTGGGCTGGGGGAGACCCTGTAAAGTGACCTATGGTGAGACAATCTGTCATGACTTAGGTAATTATCCTGAGTGTGTGTGTGTGTGTGTGTGTGTGTGTGTGTGTGTGTGTGTGTGTGTGTGTGTGTGTGTGTGTGTGTGTGTGTGTGTGTGTGTGTGTGTGTGTGTGTGTATGTGTGTCTGTGTGTGTATGTGTGTGTGTTAAATATGAAGTGAGGCATTTAACGTTCTTAAGCTTACAGCAAAGTCGCATGAACTTTATCCCAACATACACACAAGCTTGGTTTTTAAACACCTCTAACATATTTGTTGCAGGTTTATCAACAAATCCTTCACCGAATCACATGTGGAAAAAATATATAATCTGATGACATGACTTGGAGAATCGAAGAGATCAAAATCCTCCATGTTTTTTTATTTATTTATTTTTTTAACTTCATGTTTCTTATTCTCTTCCTCTGGCTGTCTTGAGTATCTCAAGTCCAGTTTTGTGGCAAAGATCTTTCTTTGTTTTTGTTTGATCAGAAAGATTAGAACCCTGCTAAGAGATCTGGCATACAGTATCATATGAGCTTATTTTCGTAGTTGACCTCTGTGTTGGGTGAGTAAACACAGCGTTGGTGATCTAATTGCATTATATAGGGGCTATCACCTGAGCAGTGTTTGCTGAAACAACAGCTTAGCACAGGCTGCTCTAATTGAGCTTCACATCACCGCAATCTGGTGTGTGTGTGTGTGTGTGTGTGTGTGTGTGTGTGTGTGTGTGTGTGTGTGTGTGTGTGTGTGTGTGTGTGTGTGTGTGTGTGTTCAGAGAGAGAGAGAGAGAGAGAGAGAGAGAGAGAGAGAGAGAGAGAGAGAAAATTTAAGTATCATGTCAGGCTCTTTTTGGATCATCAGCTTAACAATCTGACAAGATAATCATAAAAAAAACCTTCAATTCTATATTATATTTAAATTCATGGTAATGTACAACACCATGGTAAACAGTATCAAAATGATTTTATGTATTTATTATTATTATTATTATTATTATTATTATTATTATTATTATTATTATTATTATTATTATTATTATTAAAAACTCAATTATTAAAACACATCAGAAAATTGGTTAACAAGTCTGTTAACATGCTTTAAGCTCCGCCCACTTATTCTGTGTCACTTCATGTCACATCAGGTCATCCCTGAAAACCTTCAATTATGATATTTATATCCATTTTATTTAAAAACTTAAAATCCATGCTACCTAACATTTTAAAACTTAATTTAAAAACTCAACTAATTTTTTTTCCTTCCATATTCAGTACCAGAAATCTCTTCAGATTCTAGATGATCTGCATCCAGTATGTTTTAGATGTTTATCCCTATTAAAGAGCAAGATTAGCAGAAAATCTTTAGGAATGACGTAGTGATTAAATATTTTATACTGAAAATAGAACAAAATGATTTTGGTGTTTTCTTGGAGTTTCCTCCTGTGTTGTCGTGTCTGTGTTCAATATCGAACGTCTTTATCATGTCTTTTACAGTGGTGTTAATATGAAGCTCATATGAAAGTAAACACTCAGGATTTTAAGAATTTGTAGTGTTTCAGAAGTATTTCTATTTTTCTCTAAACTACTAGAGGCCCTATTTTTGTTTAAAATAAATAAATAAATAAATAAATAAATAAATAAATAAATAAATAAATAAATAAATAAATAAAAATTACACAAATGTTTTATTTCACACAAATGTTTCTATTTTTAAGGTAGATCTTGATATCAAACCCATTTATGCTCTATAAAATGTGAAGGTGTTTATCTGCAACCACTAAAATTCAGTGTAAGATTATCAACAGAGGGAAATACACACGTCTCACACTGAAAGACAACAGACTCCTGATTCATTTTAGATCAGACTTTCGGCGATAAAATAATTTATTTGTTTAAACTGATTGTTGTTGAATGTCTGACTGTGAAAAGGTCAAATTTCAATTCTAACATCTTCCCAAGAGATTTTTGTTTGTACAAAGCATCTACCTGAAATTTTTTGAAAAACAAATACCAAATACAAAACGAACACCATGTGAGCGATTGTAAGAATGTCGGCAGTCCACCGGCCGAGATGAATTACGATATGTACTGTTTAACTAAATGAACCTTTTCCGCAGTAACGTCTTGCTGTAATAGACTTCCCGGGTTTCAATAAGAAAGCTGAACAGCAGATGTGACGCTCCTTCAGCAGCAGGTGAAAAAACAAACAGCGAGAGGACTATCAAAAGTTAATACGGCCGTTAACTAGGAAAAGAAATCACACCCGTGCTAATTAGCCCTGGTGTTTGTGGCGATGACGGGAGAGCTTCATTGCCTTCTGCCTGCTAAATGAACGTTAATGAGGAGGAGTGTAGGGGATCACAGGTCACTGCTGGAAGCGTAACCGCTCCAACATTCAGCACTGTATATTCGTCTGCATGTACTGCTAATGTCAGGGGATCGAAAGACGTGTGCACTTCTGCTGGAGCATAAATAATAGACATGAATAATGAATCAGGTATTTGGACGTGTCTGAAATTAATAATGTATTCTCTTTTAACTTAAGCCATGTTTAAAGCTATAATGAGGCCATTGACTGCTTAATGACAGTTTGGCATTTGCAGTTATAAGCTCCCTACGGAGGTTCAGACCAGCGTCCCCTCCGTCTCCATTTCTCCGTCTCAGAGCATCGTCTCTGTCCTCAAGCGCACGCCATCTATGTCCTGTTGGTTTTGTAATTATAACCCGTGAAGGGTTTTTTTTGGTGGGACACTGGCTCTGATAGCAGGGGTGAAATTTCCCCAGGTTGGATTTAGGGATTTTCAAGGGAAGTTTAGAGAATTTTCAGGCAGGAAGCAGAAACATATGGGCTGCACTCGGCTCTACGGACCGCATTCTTTGGGATATTACATCTGATGAGCAAGGAATAAGGCACTTCCTCGAACAAAAAAGTCAGTCTGAGAGTGACAGAGTGACTGACGTCCACTTTATCGTTTACTTAAAAGACTTTCTTCAGTCACTGAGATATCTAAATTTAAAAGAAAGTGAATTTTTCCCCCCTGTGGTGATGTTTTAAAAGAGAGAGAGAGAGAGAGAGAGAGAGAGAGAGAGAGAGAGAGAGAGAGAGAGAGAGAGAGAGAGAGATTTTTTTAGAACTGTACTTTTTAATTTGAAATTGATTAATTCAAAGAAAAATAAATACTGATTTTAAATTCTTTAGGAAGATAAAAAAGAAAAAAAATGGAAGTAAGGGAATAGATTTTTTTTTTAACTTTAGCAAACATTAAAAATTATTGAAACACTCAAAAGTGTTTAGCAATTCATCCAGCATGTAATAATTAAATACAAGTACGTTTACAGTAGAAACGGTAAAGATGCTTCGGATAGGTTTAATATGTGGTTATTAATATGTCAGAAAACAGCTTTTTATGACTTTTTATTGACCACATATGTAACTTTAATTCCATTTTTTGTTCCTCCAGCCTACCCGATCCTTTGATCTCGAGTGTGAGCTATAGGATAGCCGCGGAGATCACTTAAGCCTTTTCTTCTGCCTCTCCGCTGCAGTTTGAGGTAACTAATACCTGATTAAATCCCAGCTCAGACAATAGGCTCGGTGGTGGTGACTGATGTAGGCCTTTGCTCCACTGGGGGTTGGTAAGTGGATGAAGGTCAGCCCTGTAAGGGATACCCACTTTATCCTTTCTCCATGAGGGCAACTCGCTCCTGAGGGAACCAGCCGCCATCCCATAGGTCCTGTGCAGCCGTGAGCGCTCGGGCCACATTTTGGCGATTGAGATAACAGCCTGCTGCGCTCTTTGAAAATTTATGGCGAGATGATGAGACAGATGGCAGGAGAACAGTCCTACTATCAGCAGACCTAATGAAAATAATCAGGAACCACTGATAAATCGTAGCACATCCATTACTCGCAACACATTTGGGTCAATTACTGCAACGATTTAGGAAGAAAGCGATGGAAAATTAAGAAGGTAATTGCTTTTTTCAACATAATTACAGCTTACTCGCTTGACTGACTTCCAGAATATGTTATGCTCCAGTAGTGTTTTTTATTTTTTTTTATTTTAAGGATTTCATTGTGCTTTGTTGCAGCTAGAGAAGGTCTCCATCGATACATTGAACTCAAGGTCTGCTCCAGGGTGTCTTTCCAACCCAATCTCACACACACACACACACACACACACACACACACACACACACACACACACACACACACACACACACACACACACACACACTCACTCGCCCCCTCCTCCATTGTGTTAACCAATAGGACCCCCTTCAGAGTGTCACAGCCTCCTACAAAGAGTGCTGAGCCTCTCAGAACAACAACCTACAAGGCTTGAAAGTAATGCTAAAAGATAATTGTGACGGCTAAGCATTAAACTGAAAACTGACTAGTCGAGAAACAAAGGGGTAAATAATCTGTGAAAGCGAATCAAATGCATAGCTTCTGAGGAGAACCTGCTTGAAAGCTTTTTTGTTGTGCTCCCAGCAGTGGGTGGAGGACTTGGAGAATTTGGTCAGCAATCATGTAAAACATCAGTTAAATTCAGAATCTCTGCTGGAAGTGCTGGAGCTAAATTAAACGGCTAACAGTGTGGATCTGCGCCGGTTAATTGGTGAGCCGTTGAGAAAAAAGAAAAAAAAACATATAGAGCAAAATCCCGGCTCAGGTTTGAGTAATGATCTGTACCATCATGCTGAAGGCAATTGACCTTTGCTAAAGTGAGTTCGTGTTATCTAAGGATCTTACTCACTTAATGACACCCGTTGACTCTTCTAAAGACCTGATTACACTCAAACTTTGACCCATCTACTAATTGATGGTGAGGAATAACTACTGAGGCCATTTTCCCTCAGGCTAGATTTCCTTCAGTCTGATAGATGTGAGGAATAAAACACTCAGAGTCACGCTACTAGAGGAAATTAACCAACCATCACCAGTGTGAAGTATATTAACCATTATCCTATCACAGCACCTTTGGAAGTGCATTATACAACTTTCTTTCAGTTTTCCGGTGTACTTTTCTATCTATTTATTGTTACATCAAACAAAGCCATAAAACAGAAATGTCCCTTGTTGTGTCACAGAGAAACCTAAAGATGTTCAAGAGCTCAACAATAAGTTTTTACCTCTGACTGTTATAACCACTGGCACTGGAGACTCCTTCCTTAAAAGGAATTTTTTTGGGGGAAAAATGGAAATAGAGACATCGCCTCAAAGAAAAAAGGTACCAGATTTGCTGTATATTTTAAATTCATTTATTTGGAGCGTTCTTCGTAGAAATGCACGAATAAGTTGTTACTATGGAAACAAAAACAAATCTATACTTTCCATGCTTTACCATGCTGTTAAAGAAAATGAATCAACACTTTCTGACCAATCAGAACTGAGCATTCAATAAATACTTATTCATTTTTATTGTTAAAGAATCTGCATGAAGGGAAGATAAATACCTTTTGCTTTCAAGCGTCTTTTCAGCTCCTATGAGAAAGTGTGTGTGTGTGTGTGTGTGTGTGTGTGTGTGTGTGTGTGTGTGTGTGTGTGTGTGTGTGTGTGTGTGTGTGTGTGTGTGTGTGTGTGTGTGTGTGTGTGTGTGTGTGTTTCAGCTATGGTTCTACATACCCATCATTACAGACTGTAACACCCATTCATTAGGCGGAGTAGCATTCTCAAGCTCTTTTCCCTCCCCTATGTTTCTCTTTTTTTGTTCTCCCTTGACCAGGTAGGGAAATGAAACAATAATGGTCTCACATAGGAGTTCTTCAGTGAGATC